>NC_087220.1:37872614-37882970 GCF_015104395.2 Macrobrachium nipponense | reverse complement strand
AGAGAGACGAGAGAGAGAGAGAGAGAGAGAGTTTGCTTCATTAGCGATAGGACGATAGTTTTTGAGCAGCTATCATGTTGGTTAAAGAGAATACCGTAGAGAAGTGATTTTGATCCCGTCTCCGTTTATTTTTCTTTTTCAAGATTAGTCAAAGCAGGGAGTTATAGTCTTTCTACACAGGGTTGTAAATAGATATCCTGACAGCGATGCTTTAGTATTTAATCCCAAAGAGATTGCTTATAAATCCCAGTGGGGCGACATTCCTTGTTTCGTGTTACATATCGTACGAGAATATTGCGAGAAGTGAACTGACAACAAGGAAAAGATGATATCTCTGTGCGGGAAGATGACCAGACGATAACAAAATAACTCTATTGCTTTGAGGATAATTGATTTGCCAGGCGTCTTACAAACCAGCTGGGATGCGTCGGAGGAAAATCGATTTAAAGCAAACCACAAAGTTTCCCGGGAGAGTAATCCTGTCAAGGATTCGCCTGTCCTACATAATCGTTGTCTGAATTAGCTGCTAGGTAATACATGAGAGTAAATAATCAGTCCTTTGGTTCACAGATAATTCATGGGTTTTGAGTTTTAGTGGGCTGATCTCTCTCTCTCTCTCTCTCTCTCTCTCTCTCTCTCTCTCTCTCTTTCAGGCAGAATATATGCATAACAACTCCTCAATCTGATCATAAATATACATAATGATATTTGAATATCCACGTTTTATTTTTGAACAAATAAGATTTCCATTATGCTCATTACCTGAGAACGAACCACTCGAAAATCCGCTATACATTTTTCCCCTGTACCTATGTAATACTTCGAGGGACAAGTGCTATTCTTTCAGTTTTTAAAAGATCACTGGAATTTCGTGTTCTGTTTCCTGAAACCATTAGGTAGAAGCTGTGACTTCTTGTAAAAGCAATTGTTTGTTACCAAACTCCATGCAAATGAATTATGAGATTCGGTTGCGTATTGTTTAAGTGAATATCCACATACAGATATTTTGTTTTTTGTTTCAAGTGCTCCAGTGACTTCCAGTTTTGTATGAAAGTGAAAGTGAAATGCATTTCTCATGTGTATTTACCATGGTAAGATGGCAGTGTCATGCCATGTGTGACTATTAGGTTCTTTCCGTCTTTTCGTGTTTTCCATCCGATGTGAATATCAACATTCATAAAGTCGAGAGTTTGACCAGAGCTGTCTGAAGACTCTTGAGGTTTCAAGAAAAATAACATCACATTCCAATAAATTCCTGAAAGAGTACCAGATGGTGTCGCCACATATAGTCCGTACTCACGTCTGGAAGGAAGGCCGAGAAATTTCGTTTTAAAGAAATAGTGTGATAATTGAAGCTGTTCGAGTGATCACCTTCATTGGCACCGACTGTACATGTATAGTCTTCCAATTGAAATATATAGTCTTATGATTAGGATGGGTAAGCAAATGACGAGAGAATACCAAAGTTAGCATCAGCATCTATATGAGGAAAATCTGTAGAAACAGAGGTGGGGAGGATGCCATTGGGGCGCCAAACGCTTTTCCCATTATGAAAGTCTTGATTACTCAGTGGACTTGAAATTACTTTGAGCTACACTCAAGGGATCTTCTGGATTTTGTGATTCCGAAATTACTTTGAGCTACACTCAAGGGATCTTCTGGATTTTGTGATTCCGAAATTACTTTGAGCTACACTCAAGGGATCTTCTGGATTTCGTGATTCTGAAATTACTTTGAGCTGCACTCAAGGAAGCTTCTGGATTTCATGATTCCTCCACGATATTTTGACTTCGTTGCTACACGTCAGGTTTCTGTGTACATCAGTATCTGTGAAGGTTGCAAACAAGACAGTCCCACTTTCATTACATTCACACTCATTATATGGAGTTATTCTTCATTGCCTGTATCTCTTAAATTATTTATTCTTTTTATTATCAGTTGAGTGCGACAACACTCAAAAGAAAGTCTTTTAACTTTACCTTTTTTGAAGTTCAGAGCTTGTTTCCGTATAAGAAAATTTCTGCATATTGAAATGCTTGAAATAAAGTGTGCTGTTGGGAGGGAGCTGATTGACAGAGCCAGTTACAGAGGAGCTGTCTAAGAATGAGTTAGAAGAAGATTAGAGATCCGCCTTAGGAGGAGGAAGACAGAGATTGGACTTGGGAGGAGGAAAATAATGACTTCAGATAAAAGATCTGAGCGTAATAAATTTTCACAGGGATACAGATTTACAGTCCGTGAACCTAGGGATGGGGATTTGGGTTAGTCCATAAGACGACCGGCTGAGTTGTCCGCAACCATTTGTCTGCGTAGGTGTACATAAGCTCATGTTCAGTCACTGTGATATTGTACGTATGGAAGTGCTGTGATCTGACCCCGGCCTCCCTTGCTCGCGAGTGACATTTAAACCTTTTGACCCTGAACGGAGCGGCCTTGCCGGCAAGGATTAGCTGTAGTAACAGTGGGTTAAAAGAAAGAAAGAATCCAGGAACAGTTATAGCTCAAGAGGAAGCGGTTGGAAGGTGGTGATACCAGACTCTATTATTTTTACACTTCACAGCTGTGAAGGTAACAAATGTAACAAATGTCAGGTAGGCTGGACATGCTTTTCCTTTTGCTAGTATATGGTAATGCACTATGGAAACAGCTGATAAGGAAGTTGCTGTATGAAAATACATTAATGGCCATAAAACCATGGTAGGCTGTGGGTAAACCATAGAGCGTCAATCACTGGAGTGGCGATCTCCCTGCCTAGCATGTGACCTCGGGTGACCATATTGAAAGGTCTTGGTCTAGCTCATAGTACTATACTTTATTACTATTATTATTTTTACCATTATTATTATTATTTTTCATACTGTTATTATTGTTGTTGTTCCTGGTATTATTATTATTATTATTATTATTATTATTATTATTATTATTATTATTATTATTATTATTACTGGATCCAATTTCACAGAGGAAAATTACCTTACAAAAACAAGTTGGCCTCAGCACTCCAACCATTGCTGTTAAGGCCTAAGCATCTGCTCTAGGATGTAAGCAGCGTCTAGCATAAATGGTTCCTGTAAATTATAGGACTTTCTTAGCATATACTCACTTAGCACTAACTAAACAGTAATGTACAATCAGTAAACACTAACATTTACAATACACTAACACTCACTAAACACACACACTTACTATACACTCACACTCAGTAAACACGTACACTGAACATACGCTTAGTAGCTGAATACTCAACACTCACTAGGCACTCATTATACACTAAACACTCATAAAAGATTACAAACTCACTAAATACTCACTATACCACAAACACTCTGTAAACGTTCACTAAACACTCCCCTAATCCTAAACATTCATTAAACACTACACAATCACTAAGCACTCACTATACACTAAACATTCACTAAGCACTCACTATATACACTCAACACTCACTAAACATTCCCTAATCTCTCATTAAACGCTAAAGAGTAAATGAACATCCACTCATCACTCATTAAACACTAATAAACACTTACACACTAAACATTCACTAAACATAAGCATTCACTAAACCCCAAATATTCTAAGAATACTTACACACTAAACATTCACTGAATACTTACTAAACATTCACTAAACCCTAAACACACCAAACACTAACATTAATTAAACCCTAAAAATATGCTAAACATTCATTAATCCCTAAACATTCACTGAATGCTTATGCACTAAATATTTGCTAAACACTAACATTCACTAAACATTCACTGAATACTTACAGAGTAAACATTCAATAAACACTACCAAGCACTAAATTTCACTAAACCCTGAACACACTAAACACTTACACACTAAACATTCACCAAACCCTAAACACTCACTAATCATTCACTGAATACTTACACACTAAACATTCACTGATTAATTACACACTAAACATTCACTAAACACTCACTAAAAATTCACTTAATAATTACACACTAAACATTCATTGAACCTCTAAAGACTCACTAAACATTCACTGAATATTTACACAATAAACATTCACTAAACACTTATTCTTAAACATTCATTAACACTTACTTACTGAACCCTAAAAGTTCGCTAAACAATTACTCATTAAACATTAGCAATAAAAAGATTCAAAATCACACTAATCCCCCATTCACTTTGTGGGTCACCAGACCTTTGCAAATGGCCGCAAGGCTTTGCAGCGCCGCCCTGGTAGAAGACTACCGAACTATGTAGTACTGGTATAGAGATCGAAACTCCAGGTATTTACTCTCTATGCCAGAGGTGGCCTAACAGTCGATCGTGGCCACTTGGTTGGTTGATTGCCGTTACCCACAATCCTATATAAACAAACAAGAACACAAGCATATATATATAAATATATATATATATATATATAAAATATATATATATATATATATATATATATATATATATATAGATATATATATATATATATATACTATATATATATAATATATATATATATATATATATATATATAATATAATATTTCGTACTATGGCGCTATTGAAATTTTTTTTCCCACGTAATAATATGTGATTATGGAGTATGGTAGATCGTAAAAGAGTTTCACCCTTTAGAGTAGATCTCGGAGTCCAAAAGCCTCGCCACCCTTGCTCTATGGGGTAGACACTGATAGGCTACTGGTCTACTGAACTGTGTCGTTTACTAGGGAGAGAAAAAAAGGGGTTGCTCTTTTTGCAGTGTATTTATGCTGTATATTTTGTTATAATATAAGGAGAAAAAGGTAGAGAATTGCCTTTTGTACAGAGTACCCCTTAAACACCCTTAGATATTTTTACTCGCCATTATTTGGATTTCGCCATTATCCGATGGATCTATGGCTCTATTAATCCTGATATTGAAGGATTACTGTACAGAGTGTGATATGCAGCAATAATAATGTTTCATTCACATCAGAGTTGTGCGCAATTGCACCAGCCTTAATTTGAATGATAATTAAAGTAGCATCACTCAATAATTTTGTGATTTTTAGCGACTCAAGAAGCGCCATAGCGGTTCAAAGTTACACACCAAAAAATATTATGGTATAACAAATGAGGTTATTACTTCATAAGTTACATAATAATCGCAAAAATATAGAAATATGTTGGATCCCTTCCCATTTAGGGATTGAAGGAAACGAAGAAATCTGATAAAGTAGCCAAAGATGCAACACATATGACAAGACCAATTTTAAATATCCTTATTAATGACTATATTACACACACAAATAAGTATTATAAATAAAGACAAAACATATGAAATGAAGAACCTGAAAGTAATGAATAAAATAACATTTAGTGCAGGAAAATGGCGTTCATCTAAGAAAGATCCCAGGTATGTACCCTCGGGCAAAGCAGACAGATTTGCGTGACTGGAGGTAGCAGTGTCAACTTTGACAATTATCATGACAATATATACTAAGCAAAGGTTTCAGTTAAAGAAAAAAATAAACAAAAAAGCTCTTTGCCTCCCTTCAGACACTGATGAAAAAAGTATTAATGAAATGGTCTTGTGTCTTTGCAGGGGCGTCATTTCAGATTTTTGTGGGGGGGGGGGGGGGGGTGTATGGTGGCAAAGAGCCTATCATCTGTTTTATTTTATTTTTTTTTATTCTGAGCTACTTTATGTGCTTTTTGAAGCCACATGAGCAAGGTATTTAAGCAAAAATTATATAGTACTCCCACTATACTGTTTGCTTATCTTATCATGACTGGTAGCTATTATAGTAGACAGGCAAGGATCAAGAAACGCAATATTTCTGAGAAATTTCATACATTTCTGATTGCACATTTACAAGTTGAGTCTTGTGGGGGACAGTTGCCTCCCTGGGTCCCCCCTTCCCCCCGAACAAATGACGTCCCTGTGTCTTCGTCATCACTGTGTGTGTGAAGAAGACACTGAATTTGCATGCAATAAAACGGTGAGCATTTTCCTCCCAAGTTTTCATGACATCTGGTGTTCTACTTTTCTGTTGCTTTATCATATTTATTACTATCTATTGTCATTGTTATGTGTTCCAAGTATTTTGTCAATAATGAAATTGGTTTTGTTTTTTCAGTTAAAATAATTAATGGTACGATCATAAGACTGAGAAATGTGTACAATTATTTTTAGATAAATTACTGGTGTCGCCAGCACTGAGGTGTTCACGACTTCAGTTAGGAAGGAAGTGGCGCTAGCATTCTTGCTGAGTCATCAGTAGCCACTATCTTGCTTATCCAGGCTTAATCAACCCCTAATCTTTTTAGATGTAGAATGATATGGTAACACGTGTCCTAATGAATTCATAAACTACTCAGCCCTTTTTATTTTCATATCACTAAAGTTACACTAGTGAAGAATGTAATTGCTGTAATGTTTGCAGTAGTAAGTAGCTAGTATGCAATGATAATACATAAAGAAATATTACTCAACTGAGCTGCGAAGAATAGTCCGAACAACAATGTGTCTTTGAAGTACATATTTCCTCTGGGAAATGACCTGTCGAAGTTGTTATTGCAGTTGGTGTGTGAGAGATTGTGTTAGGGGCAGTAACTCAATGGGATAAATATTTCTCTTTGTTTGTTTTAAGGTTTGTGTTTATTTCATTATTCGTATATTGAAGGAAATAAAAGATATATATTCCATTAAAGAATTTTTAGTATATATATATATATATATATATATATTATATATATATATATATATATATATATATATATGTAGAATCCACTGGTCCCTTTTACCGGATGCATATGTAAATGTAATAGCCACAATGCTCTCTTAATCTCTCAATTCTTTGACAAGCTAAGAAGGCATTGTGGCTATTACATTTGCACACACACACACACACACACACACACACACACACACACACACATATATATATATATATATATATATATATCTATATATATATATGACTATGTACACACATACATTATATATCTATATGAATATATAGTTATTTATTTACTTATGTGTTACCAAGCAAGTACTCTTCATAGTTGTTTTAACTTCAGTAAGAACCTTGGAAACGGCGATTCTTTCTCATAATCAATATAATACAAGAAAATGCCAAGCATCAAGCAATATCCAACCGATATCCTATTTTGAAGTCATTGGTCTTGAGTCACCGTGAACTAAAAGTTTAAACTGTAATACAAATATCTTTTACAGGTATTTAGAGCAAAATCAATTATGGCGCTGAATGTACTTGCAAATTAGTCATCTAGTTAAATATTTATATTATTTTTTTATTTCTCTTCTATTAAGTCATTTATCTTATTATACTTTATTATCTATATTTTGTTGTTGTTGCTGAGTTTAGTTCGACTCATCTATATGGAACAATCAGTCATTTATTTTCCTCATGATAGCGTCCAAAAGTGTGTTTTGTGAATGTTTCTGATTATTATAAGGAAGGCATTATGGCTTTCATGTGTTTTATACGTCTTCCAAGGAAAATGAAAATATTGGGAAAATAAACAAGAATATTCTGAGTCAGCAAACCTTAAAAATGTACACATCCTCTTTCTTATATTGGTGGCACGTAGGGGGTCAGTTCCGTCAGTGGACCTCATGCGGTGCACTGTAGGCATTACTTAAGTTTTTTGCAGCGTGCCTTCGCCCCTAACTGCAATCACTTTTGTTCCTTTTATTGTACCTCCTTTCATATTCTCTTTCTTCATCTTACTTCCCACCCTCTCCTAACACTTGATTCATATTGCAACTGCGAGGTTTTCCTCCTGTTACACCTTTCAAACCTTCTACTGTCTATTCCTATTTCAGCAATGAATGACCTCACGGGTCCCAGTGAGTGGAGAATAAACTGTGAACCACCAAGATAAGAGTTGAATAAAAGTAAAATATAAAGTTGAGGCCAAAGGCTAAGGAATCACCTGGTTGGGCTGAAGTCCAATTCACACTGAGGACTTTGGTAGATTTGCACCCTGGGTTAATAATGCTGGGGTGTTTGTAGGGCTACGAAGGTCCACCTGGTGATTCATAATTAGCCATGGCCTTGCTCACTCATGTCTCTTATGGCTCATACGCAAGGAAGGCTGATAGTACGGTACGGTACGGAATGTTTTTCTGTACTTCGTACCTGGCTAAAATACCGTACCGTAATTTTGTACCGTACCCTCAATCATTTTTCCGTACCGTACAGTACGGTAAAGATAACGTACCGTAATTCCGTACCTTTATCGTACTATAATTATGTTAAGAGTCACTAAAAAGAGAAAGAAATAGCTAATTTCCTTATTTTAGACCTTACGATAAAAATAGTAATAGCTACTCCTACTCAGTAATGTCTAATCACAAAAGAACAACAACTACAACAACAACTACTACTACTGCTGCTGCTGCTAAGAATATTAGTAAAAAAATTTGCTATATTACTAGTTGTTATTAATATTGCTCCCTTGTTTTCAACTTTATGTAATTGTGTGCGTGTGTATGTATGCATACACATAAACAAAGTTGCCGAGATTTAGTTTCATGGATAACAATTTAGAATAAAAATATGAATTAATATACACCACATTCTAAAAACAGTTTACCTCTCTCACTCTCTCTCTCTCTATATATAGGTATATATATTAATATATATTATTATATATGTACAATATATAATTATATATATAACATACATATATGTTATAATGTATATAGTAACATCATATATATATTATATATATATGATATTATATATATATATTATATATATATATAGATATATATATATATAATATATATATATATATATATATATATATTAATATATACACAGACACACATATATGTATATACATATGACTTATATATATATATATATATATATATATATATATATATATATATATGTAGTATATATATATATAATATATATATATATATATATATATATATATATATATATATATATATATATATATAACTTTAAGTTAAGCAAGATGCTTGTTCAACTTACAGGCATTATTCCACTACGTGTTTATTATCCGAATCAATATTAACTTTAGCAGTCGATAAAATTTACTCTAATTCCAGATGTCCCAAAAGTTGATAAGAATTTGCATTCCTTATGTTCAAAAGTAAAGTAAAACTAAAAATACCAGAAAATTCAAATAAATGATAAAGAGAAATTACAAAACATTTGCAATAAAAAAAAATCATAGGGATTATCTGTTTGGTTTTGTAAATACAACAGTCTCGGGCTCACAACTCAGCCTATAAAACATTATTCTTTTTATTTATAATATCTAATTGTTCAGCCTAGTCAGAGAGAAAAAAAATCTCACTGAAAAGTTCCAGAAACTGTCTATACCAGAATAGCTTTCACTGATCCTGTCATGCCTATAACAATGAAGGAACTGTACTTTAGCCACCATTCAATAGCGTTAGTGCACTGAAACGTATTAAACTGTACATGAATGATTCGCGTAAAGCAACATGATCAGTATACTTTGCAGGGGAAGCAGACACGTTCATAGTCAAGCACAAGCAGAGTGGAGGAAGGTTGTCCCTGACGGACAATATAGGATTATATTCCTGATGCTGTAAACTTTCGTAACGTGTTAGTTCAAGAATTAGACACAGATACACACATGTTAATTAAGGAGTTACACACACACATGCACATGCATAGTATATTACCTACAAACTGAAATATAAAGTACCTTAGTAATCTACTAGTGTAGTTATTGAAGCGACCAAATATGCATTAGCAATAAATGATAAGTGATATATCCAAGCCTAGGTTAAGGTACGGTACGGAATTTGCCAATTTTTTTCCGTATACCTGAACTGTACCGTACCGTACTTTGGTAAAATGATCGTACCGTAATTCCGTACCGTACACATAGGCTAAATATCAACCGTACCCTAACTTTGTCCGTACCGTACCGTACCGTACTGCCAGACTTGTACACAAGTAGGTTCTGTCTACTTGCCGCTGCCACACGTTAGCGACTTTAATAATCGACTTAAAAATCTTCAGATCATCATGGATTCTTCGAAGCAAAATTGCCTTTTGAAACACTCTTGAATTCTCTTACTCGATTCATTTGCGATCGACCTTAGAAAAACGCAGCGGAATATGACGTCATTGTGCATGAAATCTCTACTCTAACGCTTTTGCCAGGTTCTTTTATTGCTGTTGAAGCCTCAAAAACTTTAGATATCATAAAGCCATATTAGAAAAAAAAATTAGAAAAACTCTCGACTTAATGCTCGCTGAATTTAAAATTAGCTTTTTACATCTGTTATTGAAAGAATGAAATGAGGCAAATATCATATGTCAAAGGTAATTGTTCCCAAATTACTTCATTAAAATAATCA
>NC_087220.1:37865114-37867614 GCF_015104395.2 Macrobrachium nipponense | reverse complement strand
ACAAATCAAAAGATGCGCACTATTTCGTCATCAGTATCTCCTTGGTCATATCCTTATATGCCAAAGAGAATAGGAACGATGTTTGTAGGGTAAGGATTGGACATACAAGATTGATTCATGGGTTCTTGGTGTCAGGTGAAAACCATCCATTCTGAGACAACTGTATTGTCCTCTCGACTGTGAAGCATTTACTGATCGAATATCCCAGTCTTGGGGATCTAAAATACATAGCTTCTCTTGGGGACGAGACAGAAATGGACATTTTATGCTTTCTAAGATTCTTGAGAAGATTGTAATATAGAGCAGTTATGTATTTTGATAAAATGCGGGCCTCCTCAACAAATTTTAAATGATATACCTTGCAGTATGTGTGTATGTATCTATAGTATATATGAAAGATAATTTACAATTAAATTATATAGACCTATACAATATATTATATCTATATATATATATATATATATATAAAATTTTTATATATATATATATATTATATATATATATATATAATATAAATATATGTATATAATTTATATAAAGTATATATTATATCAGATATTTCTTATATGAAAGTCCTTTTAAACTTGTTATTTAGTTTCCTATTTAATTTTATTAAGGCGTCAATAACTTAGATGTTCTGGTACTAGTTTTAATGGTAAAAAATTCTCTCTCTCTCTCTCTGGCATAGTGCTTATAACTGAACAGCAAACTCATCTTAAAATAAATACGCATAATTACTACAAGAACTTGTCGCTTACGTTACGCAACATGTAAGTTATGATTGAATATCCACCTATTTTTATTAATAAAGAAATGAGATTACTGTTAGCTAAGGCCCCTGACGACTAAACACTTGAAAATACGCTAAGCATTTTTTTCCCGATATAGAATAAAGCGAGGGGTTAGTGTTATGAGAATTTCTGGTTCTGTTTTCTTAACTATCGATAGAATTCGTTACATCATTTGAAACCACCTACTTGTTATCAAATTCCATGCAAATGATTTACGAGGCACAGCAGTATTGTCTAATTGAATGTTGACATGTAGATTTTTGTTTCTGCAGCTTTTGCAATTCCAGTTTTTCATGAAGGTAAAAGTGAGATACATTTCTTTCGTCTATTTACGAAGGTAAGGTGGTGATGTCATGAACTGTCCTAAAGAATAAATTAAACGGGTTCTTTTCGTCTATAGATATTTTATAGGCCTTCAAGAATTCGTTTTCGTGTTGAGAAACTGATGTCAAAGTCAAAATTCGTGGACAGTTTGGACAATATAACATTATGCTTAGTTCTCTCAGAAGCCTTTGAGACACCGAGAAAAATAACATCCCAGCAACATTCTGAAAGGCTACTAGAGGGTCTCGCCATGACTTTTGAAAAGAAGGCCGAGACATTTCGATTCACAGGTGAGTAGTAACTAGTTTCAAAAGCGTTTAGCTACTGAAAGGTGCAAGAAAGAATTTGATAACTGGAGATTCATGAGTAGCCACCCTCATCTGCATCATCAGAGGTGGGGATGCCTATGGAGCCTGAGAATTTTCTCATTATGAAAGACTTGAATACTTTGTGGACAGTTACTTTGCCATCAAGGGAAACTGTTGATTGTATGATTTGTCTTCTTTGTCAGACCCCGTACACACGTCAAGTTGCGCTCGACGAACTTTGTTCGATATGACGTCAGAAGCGGAGAAACAGCGGGAAAAGTGAGAATTTTGCCGCTGTTTTTCCGCTTCTGACGTTACATAGAACAAAGATCGTCAAACAAAGCTCGGCCGTGTGGACGGACCTTTACATGTAGGGTTTATGTGTTCATCAGTTGCTGTGTCAATTGCAAATTTACCACTGTTTTCAACAGTTGAGTTTGACTTTCCTTAATTAAGTGTGTTTTTTAAACTTCCTTTTTTTGAAGGGCAGAGATGATTTTGGGAAGAAATGACATCTTTGTAATTTCTGCATACTGAAATGGTAGAAGAAAAGTGTATTGTTGGGAAAAAGCTGAGTCACAGTCAGTTACAGAGGAGCCATTGAAGAATGAGATAGAAAAAAGTAAGATTTCGACCGCGGGAGCTTTCTTATCACAAGTCAGTCAATTTTCACTAGCAGCCATTTTCTTATGTTGAGTTACTATGATATTACGCTAAAGTATTACGACTTGTCCATAGCCTCTGTTGCTTTTTATTGACCTTAAGCTTTTAAAGCCTTAACGGAGTGGCCTTTTCGGCGGATAATTGCAGTAAAGGGGGTTTAAGAGAATGGAATTCAAGAACAATTTTAGCCTTGGACAAGAGGAATCTGTCGGAGGGTGGTAATACCAGACTGATTTTTTTTTTCACTCTTCACAGCTGTGATGGTCACAGGCGTAACGAATCTTAGGTAGGCTGAGAATTTCCTCCCGTTAGCGTAAATATTTTGAAAGCAGGCATGATGAAACATAATCGTATTTGGAGACATTTTGAACTGACAAAGGCAGCCCCATAATAGTAGACATTGTCGCAAGGAGA
>NC_087220.1:37827614-37860114 GCF_015104395.2 Macrobrachium nipponense | reverse complement strand
GAAAGGACCAAGATCAAAGTAGGAAGTGCTTTGCCAGGGTTTATTTGCTGTGTTTGAAAGCCTAGCTTAGTTAGGGAGTGTTTTTACTAAATCATTACGGCAAAAGAAGTACAATTCTTTGTCTGTGATATGTTAGGGTATTCATTTTTAACTTAGTTTTCATTCCAAGTGTTGGTAACCGCTTACCTCTCAGCTAATTCAGCTTCGCGCTCTCTCGCGCCTGCGCGGTCTCAACCAGCCTTCGTCTCATTCACAGCGGCAGCCATGTTTGTTTTCTCTTTCAACAGTATCTAAACAATTTAAGCAAAGTAACGTAAGTCACGAAGTTTTAACGTAAATAATATCAATGTCTGTACTAGTATCTATCGTTCTGCCAGAGAAATTAACGTAATTCGCCTTGAATAAGAAACTAAACGTTCGTGTTGTAAATCGCCTCGCATTTACAGAGAATCAGCTGATTCGCCATCAATGCTAGCACACCGTGGTGCTAACCCGCTCTTCTCGCCTCACGTGTTTCACCTCGCATCGCTCACTCGCGCGCTGAGCGAAAATTTCATTTCACTTAACGTAACCTCATTTACAATTGTTTGCTAACATCGTTTTCAAATCCTTACCGTAATTTTTCACTTGTCCTTACGTAAAGTTAACGTAAATCTTAAAAGTAGAGTCACTTGCAAGAATTGTTAACGTAAAACGCGTCTTTGTAAATTTCATATTGAAACGCAAATCATTTCATAAGCGCAAGCCGCTAACATTAACGTAAAAATCGTTCACCACGAGCGCGTTATCATTTTCATAAAACGTTATCCAAAAGCAATTCTTTCAGTAAACGTTAACGTAAGTAAATCATTTAACGCAAGTTGCGTCATATTAAACTAACATTAGTAGTTCAATTCAAATATAAGGGAGTTCATTCATATATCATTTTTCACCCTCTCCGAGAGAGAGAGAGAGAGAGAGAGAGAGAGAGAGAGAGAGAGAGAGAGAGAAAACCAGAACCCAGTATTCACGAAGCCAAGAGTACTACATCTTAAACATTCAATTATAGCATGCCGAATTAACCTTATTTTAGTCTCTTGTGTCTTTCATTTACACAGCGTGATACGTACGCGCATGTGTCCATTGCAGTTTGCAAACATTTATTTATTTCATTTACCGAGTACTTCAGCGAGGGACTGAGCATTTTCAATTATCATTACCTGTCGTTGCCCGAGTGGTCTTGTTCATTTTCTTTATCACGAAAGACTTGCGTATACCGCAAGCACAATTCGCACAGTGTGCCACGCAAATTCATTACTTCCAGACAGGGAAGTCGTTACCAGTTTAGGACTGGCCACCACCAGTGCACGTCAGGTCTTATCATTTTACAGTGCCACTAATTCTTGACACTGTTCATCGACTGGCTGCTGAAGTACTCCCACCTTTTACTTTCTCTCCTCCACCATTACACTCTGCCCCGAACAGAGTGCCATTTCACTTCGGTATACTTGAGTATACTGCATGTAGTGTCAGGGACACACCAGCACGATACCCGTGTTCCAAGTAACGCCTCCATAAATGCCATTGCACCTGTACAGGCTGTACAGGTAGCCATTAAACCTGCGTGTCCGTCCTTACGGAACGCCCTATTCTTTAGTGTGTCCATGTACGAGGATCAGTGATCTTTCGGACCATTCCAAGGGAACGCCTCCCAAAGTGCCGCAATACCAGCCCTAAGTGCTGTCAAACCTGCGTGTCCGTCCTTACGGAACGCCCAAATAACTAGTGTGTCCGTGTACAAGGGTCAGTGATCCTTCGGACCAATCAAGGGAACGCCTCCCGAAGTGCCATCGCACCTGTACAGACATACAGGTAGCCCTATACCTGCGTGTCCGTCCTTACGGAACGTCCAATTCATTAAAGTATCCGCCATTTTGGATCACTGAACCAAGGAACGCCTCCTCATAAGTGCCGTGCACCTGTATTGGACCTACAGGTAGCCCATTCCAACGTCTCCCAAGTTGGGAACGCCCGTAAGTGTGACGTACGCCGCACACTTCATTTGATTTTTTCCACCTCAGCAGAAGGTGCCATTCACAAAGTGCCACCGAGCACCCAGTCTTTTCATTTTTCATTACCACGTCGCAGAACACATTTCCAAGTGAGTGCTACTTTCCACAGTAGGCACTCCTATTCCATCCATTACCCTTCCTGGCCATTATCATCATTTTCATCCGAGCCTCTACTGCAGCCTAAGGGAAATGTCTTCCCCTGCTTCCCGCGACTTCTTTGCCAGAGAGCTAGAGAAGCTCGGAGCCCTCATAACTCTGGGCAAGGAGGCCGGTTACACTGGACCAGCACTTGACCAGTGGATAAAGGTGCAGCAGGCTGCTGCGCGCCAGCAGGGAAAGGAAGAAAGAGAAGCAGAGAGGAAAGCCGGAGAAGCAGAGAGAGAAGAAAGAGAAGCAGAGAGGAAAGCCAGAGAAGCAGAGAGAAAGGAAAGAGAAGAAGAGAGAAAGCATGAGCTAGCTCTCCTAGATGACGCAATCTCTCTGTTAGTTTCCAAGCCCCAGACCATGAGCTGGACTCCCACGGTAAGAGGTGGTTGCGGAGGTTCTGCACCACTTGTTGTGTGCGTGGGCATGCTGTGGATTCCGACCAGTGCCCAAGTCGGTCTCTACCTTGGGAGGAGAGCTTCCAGGGTGAACTTCTCCAAGGCTACCATGTAGCCCTGCCTGATGAACCGTCTCCTACGCCCTATCAGTGGGTACAATCATGGCCGACACCGTAAGCCCAGGTCTCCCTTATTTCCAGAAAGGCATTGCCTAGGGGTGCCAAAATCGGACGGACAAAGAAAGATTCAGTTCGAATGGATTGACGGTAACCTCTATTCTGTTCCTTCGGTCCTTCTGAATGTAAAAAATGCCCTTTCTGGACCAGGAGACCAGGGAAACCACATTGTGCCGCCTGGGCGTAGTTGACCAATTTCATGATGTTTTATCAGGTGATATTGGGCCGAGATCTACTAAAGCCGTATCTCCCCTGGACGCAGCTCCCACTACCAGATGCCCACCGGACACCTGCAGCATGCCAGATAACCACACCTCAATTTTAGGTTTCAGAGGCTAGTGCCTCTGATGTCCCCCGACAGTCTATTTTGCGAACCTGGCCCTGGACCCATGTGTCAGAGCCCGAAGTTTCTTCCGCACCATCTCAGCCTCTTACCACTTTACCGCCTACCTCCTCCCCTTTGGAAGAGGTAAGCCCACCAGTTTGACCCCGGACTTGTTTCCGAGGGAGATCCAACAGAGGACGTTTCACCTGTGCCAGAGCACACTGCCAGCCGTTGGTGACTCCACAGATTCGCAACCTGTGGGGCCATCTCGGTCTTATACATCCAGTGCCACAGAAGAGGTTCTGGAACACGTTCTGCCGAGACTGTGGCCGCAAGGGTCACATGTCTGCCAACTATGGAGGGTGCGCAAATTTTAATATTCCTGCCATCGCAATGGCCGTAACCAATCCTTCTTCACTAGGACCCCAGCTAAGGGCCCTATAACTGGTTGCACCCCTCCAAAGTCATTATCAGCCAAGCCACGTCAGAGCCTACGACGACTCTGGCGCTCAAATCTCCTGATACGGGAAGACAGAATCCCCCGAGGGGCTACCTCGATAGACGACAACTAATCACCATCGAAGGTATCAACCATATCAAGCTGATCCTGCCAACGGGCAATTGAGAGTCACCCGACCTCATTTCTCCAAGGTTTGTACCCTTGCAGTTGCAAGCTACATCCCAGGAGGTTATGACCTCCTCCTAGGGCAAGACATGAAGTCTCCCTCGCAATTCAAAAAGCCTAGGGGTCCTAACCCCATGTCAATTCACTCCAAAGCAAGGAGTCACCGAAATTCTACTTCTTCTAGGAAGTACATCCACCAACAGTCTCCCCCGTTACCAAGGAGGGATTAGACCATTCACAGTTCCGTTGCAAGACCTGTAACGTAATAGGGCACTCCACAAATTGGTCTAGGTGCCCTAGCAAGTTATGTGCAGCAGACACTGTCCATGTCCCACAAGGCTTAGCCTTCCAAAAGAGACAGGACCCTCTGTCTCCCATAACCAAGGGCACGCTGAGAGGTATTGCACCTCCGGTACCCGCCACAGGTCCAGTTGACCTCAACTCTCTGCCAGTACCACTTGGCAGCACTGAGCAGTGCCCAAGCTCCGTCCAGCCTGGACTAGAGCCACCACTGAACTTGACCTCTGCGCCTGGCCCCGAGCTAGCGCCGGCGCCTAACCTTATCAAGGATCCTCCTACAGGAGATCCTCCAACAGGCATGGAGCTTACCACAGCCCATGGCCAATCACTAGTTCCTTCTTCTTCATCCTTACCTCTGTCGCCCGAGGATGAACCTCCGGCAGACCTTACCTTTGTACCTCCTCTGGAAAACCAGGAACTGCCCGACCAGGAGTCAGCCTGGAGTTTTCCCCTCACGACGGTTGTCGCAGCAGCCGAAGTGAGGGCCTCCCCTGCAGTAGGTTCCACCTCTACGACGGTTGCTGCAGATACCGAAGTAGGGTGTTCTCCTGAAACCCCTCAGGCTACCACTGCCTCTGCTCCTGCCGGCGTTTCTGGCCTTTCCCCAGAGTCTGTGCCTCCGTCTACTCCTAGGACTAGTATAGCCAGGTCCTGGAGGAATAAGAAGAAGAAGAAGAAGAAGGGACGTAACCAATCATTAACAAACTAACCCAAGAGCCACATGCTCTCTTTGACACCTGTGCCCGAGGTACAGGGTCGCATTCAATTGCAGAGTGATCCTGGCACCTACCCAGAGAAGGTAGCCAGCCTGATCTCTGCCAGTAGAACTAACCCTCTAACCCTAGAAATTGTGATACTAACACTCATGTAAATGTCATAATTACCTCATTGCATTTCCCTCCTGGTAAATTAACCACTCATCATCCCCAACGCATCATTACCTCTCATTATGTATTTTAACAATTCCGTCGCTGAACTGCTGCTGCTGTGCGTACCACACTCTGGAATGATTGCGTCTTCATTTAACTGTATTGAGTAGGTTAGGCTAATGATTTAGTACCAGGGCATTAGGTTAGTAGCAAGTAGAATTTTCAAGTAACCTTATCTAGGGGTAGAGTAGACTGTCGTCACAGACAACCCGTAGTTATTACTTAGGCTAGATTACATCACTACATTAAGTTAGTACACTTAGCATCTTTGCCTATAAGTTAGGTAGGCCATTGTAGTCAGCCGTATCGCTGCTCAAAAAACTTCAAGTTAGAGTAGGAGAACTGGGTAGTCGAGGCGATCAACTTATTTAAGCCAAGACCTTCACGCCCGAAAGGGAGTGAATGCCTTCTTAACAGGGGGAGCTGCTACGTCTATAGAACGCCTCGCCTTCCCAGCAGAGTTTTAGTTATATTTAATTATAAAAGTAGCAGCCATGCCTTCTCCTGAAGCGACTGTTGTTGGGAGAGTGGGTATGTCGTAGGAATGATATTTCCGGTCTGACGGAAGCTTAGGGTAAGAGAGGCAAGTCACAAGAGTAGCTAGGCTTCGAGATGGATTTTAGGGACTTCTACAATAAGACCTATTTTCCTTCCCAATTTGCTGGCGTTGTGTTTACCACCTTTCAGGCAATGCTCGAGGCGGTTTTTGGAAGCCCCGTGATTCGAAAACAACCAGTATCGATCTCAGTCGGCTGCGAGACGTGATCTCGGACAGAGGTCAAATTACCGGCCTTCCTGTTAGGCCTACCCAGGGTGTGAGTGGCGCGCCGATGACCCAGGCCTCAGACAAAGGGGCCCCCATGCTTTTCTGCAAAGAGCCACATTTTCTACAAAGGTCCACACTGAACACGACATCCAGGTACGTCTTGTGAAACAACATATTGCCAGTCCCTTATCACCTATTATAATTTTGATCCTCATTCTCCCAATTCAATTTCTAGCAACAAAGGAATTCATCCCTTTGTTCCCACTCACTGCCTCATGGCCGCATGCTTCCCCTTGTGTGATCGTCCCAGACCAATGGAGTCATTGCATACTTCAGTGAACCCTTAAAAGTTCCTTCTCCCCAGTATTAGAGAATTAATTAATCAAAGCAAGAAGTCATTTTTTCTTTTATCTCGTTTTAATCTGGGATTCTTTTTCCAGATTCCATGAGTCACGTGCCGTCTCTGCCCGCAAGTGTGCATTACCCAAGTGTATGAAAACAGCTATAACAGCTCAACGGAGCCATCATTTACTTTTTCTCCAGCCCAGCACGGGCCTTTTAGTAAATAAATAGTTGTTAAGTAACGAGCTGAGTTTTCTGGCGACCTTCCCTCTAAAGAACTTAATAATAACTTTCAGCTTACGGTAAGTTAAAGCAATTCCCTCTTGAAATCCCTAAATTACTTCCGTTTACGTATCTAGCCTCTCTCAAGGCTGCTATATACGTAACAATATATATATATATATATATATATATATATATATATATATATATATATATATATATATATATAGGTAAATAATTAATTTAGTAGTCTTTATACCATTTTCTTATTTTGTTCATCTGTCCTGTCCAAAGTAGATAGCTTGGTTATTACATGCATATCCTCATGAACACATCTTGAGCACTGTATTAGCCTTTCAATTTCCTAATTATCAGGTGTGGATATTTTTACAAATCTGTTATGCTATCTTGTACTGTAACCATAGCATAAATATTGTGAATCTCTACCACTATATATCATTCCTCTTGAAGATTTGTGATAAAATACCAAACTGTTTCACTTTTCCTTGGAGTATATTGCATATTATATATATATGACTGTGAAATATTTTCTCTTAGAAACGAATTCCATCTAATAAAAAGGAGCCCATAAAAACACCAAAATATAGAAAGTTAATGCTATATTATGGAGAACAACCGTCTCCCTGCTCAGGCAGATGAAGGAATGAGATTACTCACAAAAAAGCGGTACTTATACCAAGAGATCCAGAGGTCAGCCATGACGTCACTCTAGTTGACAATTTCTTAATCTTCTTAATCAGATTATGTATAATATGCTGCAGTAACGGAGTGAAGAGATTATTTTACTATGTGACTTTTTTAATTCGGTGAACGAATATATCCATGTTCGAAGAGATGTCTCATTTTGGTTCGCTTTTGGATTTAGTTCTGTTAGCCAGGTGTTGCTGGAAGACTATCCGTTTTCTCTATGTAAGGTTCATCTGGATTTAATATTGGTTTATTTAATTCATTTAATCTAATTTTCCTGGTAAACAGAATCTTGCATATTTTTCGGAGTAGAGCCTATTTTTTTTAGTTCAGAATTTAACTGAGCTGTCTAAGCTCATTTTGGAGTTTCATTTGTATGGATGATTAGTTTTAGATTGGCCAAAGTTACCATTATTAATTTTCAAAGGTGAGATTTGGCCAACTTTTAACATATGTATATATATATATACATATATATATATATATATATATATATATATATATATATATACAATATATATATATATATATATATATATATATATATATATATATATATATATATATATATATATATACATATAATGTTTGGCCAACTTTTAACATATGTATATATATATTTGGCCCAACTTTTACATATATATATATATATATATATATACATATATATATATATATATACAAATATATATATATATATATATATATATATATATATATATATATTACATATCTAATAAAAGGAGCCCATAAAAACACCATTTTGGTGTTTTTATGGGCTCCTTTTATTAGATGGAATTCTGTTGTTACCAGAACACTTTACCAGTCATATATACATATGTTAAAAGTTGGCCAAATCTCACCTTTGAAAATTAATAATGGTAACTTTGGCCAATCTAAAACTAATCATCATACAAAGGCAACTCCAAAATGAGCTTAGGCAGCTCAGTTAAATTCTGAACTAAAAAAAATAGGCTTTACTCCGGAAAATATGCAAGATTCTATCTACCAGGAAAATTAGATTAAATGAATTAAATAAACCAATATTAAACGCAGATGAACCTTATATAGAGAAAACGGATTGTCTTCCAGCAACACCTGGCTAACAGAACTAAATCCAAAAGTGAACCAAAATGAGACATCTCTCCTCGAACACGGATATATTCGTTCAACAAATTAAAAAGTCACATAGTAAAATAATCTCTTCACTCCGTTACTGCAGCATATTATACATAATCACATAATCATGGGGCTTATCAAAACTGACAGATAACCGACCAAACGAGGTCCTGTCAAAAGGAAAACATGGCTTCCATTAAAATATATTATAAATTAAATATTAGTACATCTAGTAAATGAATCATCATTAATGAAATATCAAAACAAAAAGGTTTACTGCATCGGTACATCTCATAGAGAATGTCAAAAGAATTTGGACAATGAAAGAAAAACGGATTAGTAAAAAATGTCTCACTTCTCTATGGCCATGTTCGCAGTCTCTCTTGCGGTCTCCCGCTCGACCCCTCACTAAGGGTGAGGCCACACCGGACGCGGCGAGCGTAGGGATTGCAGGGAATAGTTCCCGCGCACTTTGAAACGTATCTTATGCGGGTGGCCACTGGCCACACAAGAGTAGCGAGAAGGCTCGACACCTCAGCAGTTGCCGCCAAGCGATGTAAAGTTTTAAAATAGCAGCGGTTCCCGGCGTCTTCACCCAAAACAACATTATTTTCTATATGATTACAGGCTATGTTACATGAATGGTTACTTCCCTTTATTGATTATATTGATAAATATGTTGTGAAGTTAGTTCCCTTATTAAGAAACTTTCATTTGTAATCTAGAAATTGTTTAAAGCATAGTATCATTGTAAGTAACTGATATTAGTATAGAAACTTTTATGTATTAAGTGACTACATTTATTATCTATTTGGTCACAACATCGAGTTAATTATTCCATATCTGTAGTGCATACTTAAATTAGCAGTTATTTCAACACCTCTCATTTGTGTACTTTCAGACTTATTCCGACTTAAGACCTCATTGTTTTTGGATCTCTCTCTCTCTCTCTCTCTCTCTCTCTCTCTCTCTCTCTCGTAAAACATTCAGTGATAACGTTTAACATAAAAGATTTTATACATGTTTGTTGGTCACTCATATAAATTTTAGAATTGATATTTCTTGAGAGTTATTTAATATTATTAGTGTTTATTTGTGGAATCTGAACAGACGTTGTAAAAGTGTGTAACAGGCGCCTCGTGTGTAAGTGTTTATTGGTGATTTCGAAAAAGGCCTAAAATTGGTATATCAAGGTAAGAGTTTTTTTAGTAAATTCAGTGCACTAAACTTAAACTTAAAAAGTACTTTAAATACTGAAAGTACTTGAGTTATTACAGGGGAATTTTTACCATTTTTCCACATTTTGGTGTTGGTGATTTTTTATGCATGTATCCGTTTTTCTTATTGAAGTGATTTTTGTGCATTTAGCCATTTTTTCTGATTGAAGTGTGTTTTTATATACATATTCTGTGTGATTACTGTTTTTGCAATTTTGGTATTTCCACATTTTTCTGTGTTTTCATCTGCATTCACAAATTGATTAACTTAATTGTTTTCATTAGTTAATATTTGCACATTTAATTGAATTTAATACTTGTGAATTAATTTGCACTTAATTGGAATTCTTTTCAAGTTTTAGTGTTGTTTAGCACTTGAGAATTTATTTCCAAATTTTAGTTATTACCTAACACTTTTAAATTTTGATTGAATTAAATAATTTTCTGGATTTTTGTGATAAATTAATTTGGATTCAATTTTACTTAATTGATTCAAGAATTAATTTAACTTTGCGTTGTTTTCAAGTAACAGTAAATTTCCCTTAGATTGTGAATTTCGCTTTGATAATAAATTTTTGTATTTAAAATCTTTGTGAGTGTTTTCTTTTTCACCAGTATATTAAATTTTGTTTAGGTAGAAATATAGAGTGGTAATTGAGCTGTTTTCCTTTCATTTAATTGAAGTGAGTTAGAACCAAGGAAAGACTTAGACTTTTCAAGTTGTTGATGGATGATGCCCTTTAATTGATTTAATTACATATAAGATTACCTCACACCTGTTTCAATGAACTTAGTCTGATTTTCTGCAATACTGGTAAGTTGTTTATGGGATCATTGTTGCCTTTAGACTATTCAGTCGTATTTTACCTGCAATGAAGGTTCAGGTGTCTGGCTGTTGTGAGGTGCTCATTTCATGATTGGTAAGTGTAGTAACCAGATACTTGGCTCTTCGTCACAAGTATTAATGGTGCCCAGACCTGGGAAAAAAGATTACATTATCACTCTAGTCTATACTGGTGACGTTAGGGATATATTTTGTTAGGAGAGTGACCATATAGTTTTTGTTTTCCATTTATTGTATTGAATTGTTAGTTGATAACTTAGAGAAAATGGCTCAGTTCAAGGTTCAGGAATTTTTAGCAGCCCCTTCCATCCAAGTGTTATCTGAAACCACTCTGACTAAGGCACAGTGGAGCGCTTTAGCAGTGGCATGTGCTGGTTATGTGTCTACTAATATGGTAAAGGCACAACTAAGATGTATTGGTATGGAACCATTGATAGACTCTGGTAGAATAACTGGTGAAGATGAGTTAGAATTAGCTCAAGAGTTGTTGAATGTAGTATGTGCTGATCTTATAAATAATCAAGAAGAAAAGAAAGAGAAAAGTGATGCAGAGTTAGAGCTTAGACGCATTGAAGCAGAAGAGAATTAGATTAAGCTGAAAATGCAGGCTGAAAGACAGAGACTGCAGGCTGAAAGAGAGAGAATAGACAGGGAAAAACAAGAAAGAAGAGAAAGAGAAGAAGAAAAAGCAACAGAAGATGAAAGAGAAAGGATAAAAGGGGAAAGAGAAGTCGCAAGACATGAAAGGGAGACGGAATTGATAAGAGCTAGATCCACATTACCTGTGACACCGTCTAACCCTAACCAAGGTAATCAAGACCCAGTATTTGATATAGTAAGAGTACAGAAGTTAATCCCTAAGTTTACTGAAGAAACTCCAGATGAGTTTTTTGATCACTTTGAGAAAGTGGCTTCAGGTATGGGATGGCCAGAAGATAAATGGTCAGTTTTGTTACAGTGTCTTAATTGGTAAAGGGAGAAGCCTTAACAGCTGATCAGTGTGAAGACTACAAGGTGCTTAAACATAATGTGCTACAAGTTACCAGATGACCCCAGAGTACTACTATGAAAGGTTAAAAACTTTAAGAAAAGATGAGAAGGGAACCTTCTTAGATTATGCTTATAAAGTGAGAAGGTGTTTTAAACGTTGGTTAAAAGCTGCTAAAGTTAAAACTTTTGATGAGTTAGAAGAATTACTTGTTCTTGAACAGTATCTTAAGGGAATTCCTGAACATATAAGAGCCTATTTAAGAGAGAGAGAGGTCAAGAAACTTGACAAAGCTGCTACACTGAGTGACGATTACAATATAATTAGTAGCAAACACAATTACAATGTCAGGTACCAGAATCAACAATGGCCAGGTTTTAAGTCTCATTCAAATATCAGGAACAAATTTAATGGGAAACCTACAAGTGATACTACCAAGAGTACACAAGGTAATACACCTCACCAAGCTAATGTGAAATCCTCATCCAATGTTGTCTGCTTCAAGTGTGGAAAGAGCAGGACACTTCAGTCAAGAGTGTTACCGGAATCAACCGCTGTCAAAGCCAGTTGGTCAAGTAGTGAAAGGTGACCAGGTGAAACAAACTACGAAGAGCAGTGTGTGAAAGAATCAGATTCCAGAGAAGACTGAAACTAAACAAGCTGAATGTTTAGCAACCAGTGGAAATGTAACCTCAAGCAGTGAATGGCTTAGCAGTGTGGAGGCTTTTAAGCCATATATTGAGGGTATGCTGTCAACTCAAGGAGGAAGTGTACAGGTACCAGTCAAGACATTGCGTGATACAGGGAGTAACCATAGTGTGGTAGTACGTGGTGCTCACCCTCAGTTGGAGAAGAGTCTCACAGGAGATTCAGTTATTTTGATGGGTATAGGAGGAGAGTAAGTAATTCCTATATCCCGCTTACACCTGTCATGTGAATTGGTGACAGGGAATGTTGATTTTGCTGTAAAGGACTCACTGGCTGTGGAAGGTGTACATGTTCTGTTGGGGAATGAAGTTGGTGGTGTGCCATTTATTCCTTGTCCTGTAATGACAGACAAACCATTGAGGAGTAGTCCTAAGGTAGAGTTGGAGAAGAATAACCCCCACCTGTTTCCTAGTTGTGTAACTACCAGAAGTATGAAGAGGACTACGACTGCAAGTGAAGAAACTGAGGATTTATATACCCAAGAAGGATCAAGTGAAGGATCTTTGTGCTTAGAAGAATTGTTCCAGGGAAGTGACGTTTCCTCTAGTGCTGACCAGGAAGAGATTTCCCAAGAAGATGAAGAAGAAGACGATGACGAAGAAGAAGAACCTGTTGTTCCTGAAGAGACTCCGAGTAGTCAAATTGTTCCAGATGACAGTAATGAAACTACAGTAGCTGAGTTAGCAGATATTGAGAATTCAACCCTTGAAGTTGGTCAAGTGACCAGAGAGAAGCTAAGGGAATTGCAGAAGAAGGATGCATCGTTAGCTGATTTGTTCTTCAGAGTTGTTGATTGAGAAGAGATGCAACAAACTCCTACCTGTTATTAACTGAAGGAAGGTTTGCTGATGAGGAAGTATAGACCTACAGATATACTTTTAAAGTTGTTGATGGAGTGATACCCTTTAATGAATTTAATTACATATAAGTTACCTCACCCCTGTTTTAATGAAATTAGTCTGCTTTTTGAAATACTAGTAAGTTATTTAAGGGATCACTGTTGCCTTTAGAGTATTCAGTCATATTTTACCTGTGATGAAGGTTCAGGTGTCCGGCTGTTGTGAGGTACTCATTTCATGATTGGTAAGTGTAGTAACCAGACACTTGGCACTTTGTCAATATAATATATATATATATATATATATATATAAGTATATATATATATAATATATATATATATATATATTATATATACCCTTCTTCTAAATTAACTTCGGGTAAATGCATTCTCAGAGAATGCTTTAATCAAAAGCAGTAGAAATAGGACCACAGATTGACTCACGTCATGCAATCATATTGGTATTGGGAATAGAGGGTCAGTAGTCGAGGTAAAGGCCTATCTATGGTGTATAGATATTGGGGGTAGGGGGAGGAAAACTTGCATACTGTTGACCAGCCTGACAATATTTTTTATTTTACCAGCCTCCATAGATTGCTGTGACTTTTTTCCTGTGACATTTTTTCCTGTGACATTTTTACCTGGATTCGTTTATGGTTCGTCGTTTGTTTTTTTGTGAGACTGACTTCTAGTAATGCAAGTAAAGATTCAAAAGACCATTGGGTCATACGTAGTCTATCATCAAGTTCAACACTTAGATTTTCTATTAAATGTTATTTCCTGTCCAAATACGACAATGACTTATTTGCACAGAAGTATATCTTTGACCGCTGAGAGATGCTTGGGAGGGAAGCGTTTCTGGTGTGGCCATGCGCGCCTCGTTTTGACGCTGCTCTCCCGCCCGAGTCGTGCCTGCACCTCGACGCTTCCAGCGTCCGGTGTGGCTCTTCAGAAAATTTGTCGAGTTTCGACAAGTTCAGTGTTTTATTTATGTTTTTTCTCTCTTTGCAGTGTTGTCTGTGTATCTTCATAGAAGGCTGCATCATGCTCTGAAATGTTTCGTCATGCAAGTTTGAGTTTTCACAACTTGGTTTTGTGTTGGGTTAGGTTGGTAATTGGTGTTAGTTATTGTTTAATTAATTGTATCAAGTTATAGTATCGTTCAATGTTGATGTAAGTAATTTCTTGTAGGTGAGCAGTCCGTTCGGGATCGTTCGTTATGAACATTTTCGTTGAAGTTATTTTGTTTTTCTCCTTTTCTTTTTTTGTTTATTGTAATTGGTGATTGTTATTTTCAGTTATTCTTTTTTCGTTGTGCCTCGTTACCCCATTATTCCTTTTGGTTGAGTAAAATACTAACATTAAGCTGAAGAGAACTTAAAAAAAAAAAAGGCATGTAGGTTATAACACGTTGCTGGTAATGATGGAAGATTGAACCTGGACGAAGGGTAGTTGTCTCGAGTGATGTAAGTCTGAGCCCTCCTTAGGCTAAGAATATTCCAAGAATATACATAACCTAAGCCAGCCTGGAGTATTAGTCATCGTTCAGCCATACAGCAGTGCAGATAAGCCCTCCTTTATCATTTATGATAATAATTTTATGCCATAGTAGGCCACTTTTAGGTGAACCAAAGTGTATGGTAAGGTACCTATAGTACCCGTGCTTTAGGCTAGCCTAGATTTATTAAGTAATTCAATTTCTATCCTTGCCTAGTTTTGTGCAGTAGTCAGTTAAGTGGTTATTATAAAGACTTAGTTTAAAGTCTATTTACATTAAATAAGGCTTATTGAATCTGCTTACAAGCCCAGGGATTGAGGCTCCCATGTAAGTCAAACCAAGTTTTCAAGCTAGGCTAGGTTGAGCCTTCTCGTGTTCTCTTAGACTAGTTTATTTAATAGAATTTTGATGGTATTCCTTTTTAAAATTAATTTGTTTGTTTTTTGAAACAGAAATATTTCTGTTATAAATTTTTCTTTTATAAATCAGTCTAGGCTCGACTAGTATCATTTTGAGTTTTAGGACAGGTTGTGTCGCGTTAATTCTTTCTTTTGCAGCTCAAGTGAGAAGAATTAGCTTTTATCCAAGTGTAAGTGCCCTGAATTATCCTATTTCTGGTTTTACGGTAAGGCAAGTGGCTTTTTCAGTATAGACTAGGCTGCAAAGTGTTTGTTGTTATCCAAACTCACTGCACTCGATTATACTGAGTATAGGAACTGCGTAATGTATCTGGTAAATTTACAGTCCACTAATCATCACTTATCAAATTCCTAAACAGAATTAGTCTTGAAAATCAGTGAACAAAAATTCTATGGAAATCCTTCAAGAAGGATATAATACAATGGTATAGAAGTAAGAACTCTCCTCAAAAGACTCCCCTTTAAGCAGGGTACAGCCGATCATTATTTCTGTCAGTAAAAATACTGACAATATTCTATTGGTGTGAACTACTGTCAGTACACCGAACACACGTCCATTATTGAATACTGATTGAGCCGTCAGTAATTCAGTGTACCAGCGTCGAATAGTTGTGCCCTTGGCTTTCAAGTGACATGAGAAACTAGAGAAAAGAATGCAATGCAATTATTATGGCTCTTTGGCTAAAGAAAAGACGCAAACGTAGAAAGTGGGTCAAAGACTGGATTGGTAAGCGTAATATTTTTACACATTTAAACCTTTTGAATGAAATCAAGACAACCGATATGAATGATTTTCAAAGTTATTCCCGGATGGATGAAAAAACCTACAATAAACTTTTGGAGATGGTAAGGCTATACATAATTAAAAAAGACACTGTTGTGAGGGAGAGCATCTCTGTCCATTACTCTCTGCTATTTAGCAACAGGAGAATCATTTTCCCGGCTGCGTTATTCCGGCGTAATTGGAAAATCTACAATCAGTGGAATAGTGCAGGAAATCTGTGAAGCCACCATTACTGCTCTTAAGGATTACATCAAGACAACTATAAATAGGGTTATAATTTTAGCTTATGGTAATTTTTTTTATTTGACAAAGATTTCTTACTTTACATTGGTTATCAATGTATTTTTGTGGTTGAAACTCATGGAAGAAGTGAGTCAAAGGTTCCATTTGTGTTATGGAATGATTAATTGAGTCACCATCATCATGACGAGTGCTAGTGCTTACTGGACATAGGACGAGATGCTGGTAAAAATGTCGACATGACGGCAATTAATTTATCTTCTCTGAATTTCTGGTCAGCGTCCCCATTTCTGCTTCAAATAAGATGTCATTAACATATTTCCCAGCCAGTAATTTCTGATCTCGTAGCAGATTCGTTACTTTGCTAGCCCAAACTTGTGCAATTTTTAGGTCACTGCTATCATCTTTTTGAAGATAATTACAGGCTAAGTTCAGAGGGTCATCTGATTTGTACTTCATTTTTCTCTTCTTGGGTTGTGGCATATCGTCAATTTTCGCACCAGAACTTTGTCGTCATCCGACAGATTGTCATCCAGGAATAATGATGATGATGATGATGATGAGGAGGAGGAGGAGGAGGAGGAGAGGGAGGAGTAGTAGGAAGTGGTGGTGATGATGATGATGATGATAATATAAATAATGATAATATAAATAATAATACTATTATTAATACTACTACTACTACTAGTAACTACTACTACTACTACTACTACTACTACTACTACTACCACTAATAATAATAATATTAATAACAATAATAAATAAAAATAATTGAGATTCATAATTAATAATAAAATAATAAATTAATAATAAAATAATAATAAAAATAAAACAATAAAAACAAACAATAGCAGCAACAACAACAACAGCAATAATAATAATAATAATAATAATAATAATAATAATAATAATAATAATAATAATAATAATAATAATAATAATAATAATAATAATAATAATAATAGATAATAATAATTTTATCATTGTCAACTAATGATATATCCGATACAAAATAGCACACACACACACAAACATATATACATACATACACACAACATATATATATATATATATATATATATATATATATATATATATATATATATATATATACAAAATAATTATGTATAGTGATAATCTTGAATGTTTTATATATATCAATTTGCAATTTCGGATTTTCTTTATTGTTTGAAGCAGAAGAATAATTGAACCAGTATCATGTTGCTATATTTTCATCAGTGTGTGTATCTCGTTATTCATATTCATAATACAATTAAATTTGATCTCGTTTTCCTTACAGCTGCCAACTACTGCCGAAGAATGGGAACAGATTACATCTGCATTTGAATCAAAATGGAATTATGGAAACTGCATCGGTGCTTTGGATGGTAAACACATCCCCATAACGAAGCCTGCCCATTCAGGATCAATGTTTTATAACTATAAAGGTTTTTTCAGCATCGTATTAATGGGTCTTGTCAACGCAAATTATGAGTTTATTATGATCGATGGAAGAGTATCGGATGGTGGAGTTCTATATCACACAAAGTTTGGGCAAAAGCTAAGGCATTCTGAACTGAATATTCCACCTCCATCAGCAATGGCAAATACCAGTAATGAGTTTCCCTATGTGTTCCTGGCCGATGATGCATTTGCATTAGACAGTCATATAATGAAACCCTATGGCCACTGTCATTCAACAAATAATCAGCGCATATTCAATTATCGATTACATTAGCATGCTGTTATTTACATAATTATTTGATTAGAGAGATTGGACATGTGTACTGTTCTCAACGGGTTATGGGCCATGACAACACAGGTAAAATCGTGGAAGGTCCCGACCCCGACCTACAAGCTGATTGTCTCGTGGAACTGCAAAGGACACAACAACAATCCATCAAGAGATGCAAAATGTATCAGAGATGCCTTTTGTTCATACGTTTGCAATGAAGGACAAATTCAACGCCAAAATATGTTTGTAGATTAAATTTAATATCAATGCAATTTTCTGGAGATTACAAGCGGTGGTAGTTTGACATCACAAGAATAAGAATAAGGTAAAAGTGTTTGTATTACAAGACAAGTATGGGTTCACGTAACTAGTAATATTTAGTACACTATTTAAGATTACTGTATATATGTAGCATATATATATTATATATATATATATATATATATATATATATATATATATATATATCATAAAATGCTTTAGTTAACTTATAGTTATTGCAAATGTAGCCACTTCATTGTTATGGAGTAAAATGTAATAGTTTAAACAATAAAATACAATTACCTCTACTGTTGTTTCGATTGAATTTCTTGTCTGCACAGTCTTATCCAAATTTTTCAAGATAAAAGCTCATAAAAAACCCATGAGGACGGTTGATATATGTTATCGGTGCCAGCACCACTCGTTTTAGAGTCGTTGATTTTTTTCAACTCCTTCTGAAAGTTGCTTCTCAATGTATTTATCTTCTTTTTTACATCCTCTACAGTTGCGTCAGCTTTGATTGATTTATATACATCAAATATCTTCTCATATGCAGCGATTTTCTTGTTCTACTTCGGATAATTTTCGCTTTGGTAATCCTGGGAAAGCTGAAATAAAATCCCGAAGGAGTAGTTTTCCTCGTTGGTCTGTACCTCTTCCGATTTCTGATAATACTGACAATACTGACAGTCCAGTGAACAAACCATCATTAATTTAAGCCCCACCCACATACTGATAGGTGAAAGTGGATCTCAAGGACCATCGTATGACGGACACACCGACGGTAATAATGAGAGTACAGGAAATACTGTCAGTAATATTGATCGTCTGTTTATCCCTTTAGTATGACGTCATTGACACGTGACAAGTTCATAAGCAGGAAGATTCCGTGACGTTACTCATCTTCTGTCGTTTGAGCGACGGGCATGTAAGTGTCATGGCATATTCAAGGGTTGCTTGCATGACCTGCTAACTTCACAGAGAAACCATTCTTTGAGCGCTAATGTTGATTCAGCGTCCTTCCCGAAAAATGAAATGAAATGTCAAATGTAAATTCCACAACTCACCCTCTTTTTCGCTCTCCTCATCTGAGATTCTGCTATCATTTTCACAGGGCAGCAAAAACGGTCTATGCATCTGCATAATTGCTGAATTATAAAATATGTGCCGAATGTAACTTAATATATATTAGTGGAAGCTTTCTGCATGGGGCAGTTATCCATGATTTATTAGTAAATAATGAATTTAGTAGTGTCTATAATTTTTCTTATTCTAATACTCTTTCTCGTCCAAAATAGATAGTTTGGGTTATTGCGAATATCTATGAAAGCATATCTTGAGAATTGTTTTTGCCATGAAGACATGCAGCAAGCATGTTTGAAAAACCCAGCTCTACAACGACGTGATCTTTTTCTCCAGCTGTAATGGTCTGTATCCTTAATATTATTCTACGATAATTTACGTACATATTATCTGGATATTTTCCTTATCTCAGCACATCGTCAATACCAGTATCATGGATCACTATAGAAGTCATTGATATCTAAATGAAAAGGGCCGTTAGTGCATTAATAATTTATGTGAAAATATGCATTCGTAACCTATATTTATTACGTACCTTATTTTCACAGTAGGAGAAAAAAAAATTAATATGAAAATAAGAACAGAAGGTCAGTAGATGTAGATGCAAAGATTTGGAATAAGATGGGTTGTGAATAGTGTATGGAATGGCTGATGTTCGCAGTTGAAAGACGATGATTGGTGTTAAGTGGTGGGATAATACGAGGAGACAATTTGTCCTGAAATTAGATGCTAACAATAACCTCCTCCTTGGGAATTTGAGTGTCTGATCAGTGAAATACTGAACCACAGCTGTATCCAATTGATCACGTAGGGGATAACCGGAGGTGAACCAGATATACCATTGCATATACCTGGAAACAGTTGTTACTTCTGCACCCTTAACTATGCAGACTTTATTTGAAAACTATGTCCTTTGCTCATTTTTTATTTACTAAGCACTTCTGTCTGTGGTAAAGCAGTAAGAATCTACCACTGAATTCCTTGATTTTCTCGTTTCTAATTTTTTCCGTTCAATAAATTCAAGCATAATTTATCAGCAAATTGTACTCGGTAAGTGATTTTGAGAACTAGCTACTGTTTACCCAATAATGGCTGCATATCTGAAAACGACAAGCTAGGAATTTATTGAAATATTTTCAACCGAGTTATGAACCGACAGATAAATGGATGTAATATTCATCGTTTCACGAATATCCCTTCTTTTGTTGAGAGAATGGGGCATAGGTGAAATGAGCGTTTAATCATTAACATTTTACTATAAGAAAGATAGATTTTTAAAAATCCCGTAGATTGGTTCTCCATTTAATTGTTTTGGGAAAAGCTGAGTTTACTGATGCGATTCTGGATTCCATTATGGATGTTTATAAGAACATCAATTTACTTTTCCGGTAGGGTTTCTTTGAACTTGAAAAGACTTTCAATTCGTAAGGTGTTCTTAAAAATTAAATTAAATTTAACGTATGCATACATACTGCTAAGTACGACAGTGAGTTCTCTTTTTACATGTTAGCATGTTGAACAAAAAGGGAAAGATATATAAAATTCTTTTTTAGGTATATTAAAGGAGGAAATTTGAGGCTTAACAATGTCAATTAAAAACTCTTAAGATTGTCAAACGATCTCCTCTATTCATTCAATGAACTCAGTTATTCTGCCATGTATTGTTTTCCTACTCCTCCTGCTTTTTCCCTCTAAAGCCCTTCTTGCTGACTTTCACTCTACCAAAGATTTTGAATAGTCTTTACAACTTCCGCTTCAATATTCTAAATCTTGACTGAATTCATCGTATCTTATCCCCTTTATGTTATGTTCACTTTTTTCTTAAACTTAGTCGTCCTAATTACATTCATAAGCATATTCTGAACTTTCCTTTCCAACTAACCACATTTAATTATCTCAAGCCAGTTCTTTTCTTTGCATTACATTCGTTGCCAAAATGTTTCATCTAACCTGCTCTAACCCATACTCTAATACATTTCTCTCTGCACCATTTTTTTTATGGCAAGTGTATCTGTGAATACTTTATACTTAAAATCACATATTCCCAGCAGTCAAACCTTTTTCAGAACAGATTTCCTCAGTTCTCTAAAATTCTTTACTCCTACACTCGCCAAACCTGTCTCTGGGTCAACCCTTTCTCTGTCACCTACTGTTGCATTCATATAATAAGCAACCATTATTTCTCCTTCTCCAAACAGTTCAAATGCAGATTCAGATCTTCCAACGAATCATCTCTCATTTTTATCTTTCCATCCCCGGAGAACATTCAGTATACGTACCACCGCAACATTTTCTCCTTTTACAGAATTCACAGTCACAGGGCTGGTATGTACTAACTCCTTTGTACTCTTTTTAAATACAATATGCGGTTACGAAATATTTCACAAATCTTGAGGGAAATGGGCATGATGGTTTAAAGGAGCTTCAGAACTTTTCTGAAGCCTGATTAAGAAGGTTTCCTTTGTTTATCTCTTGCTAGGCTTTGAAAGTCATTGAGCTGCTTCAGGCTTGTAGTAATATATATATATATATATATATATATATATATATATATATATATATATATATATATAAAGTATGTATGTATATTATTTTTGCATGTGTACATTCAATTTTAGTGTATGAGTATGTGATGTGATTTACCGATCATTCAGTATGTGTATGTGACAAATATGTCATACGTTGTGTGCATATATTACGTGACCAATACGTGGAAAATAAAGGTTTAAATGCAGGTTAAAGAATTTCTATATAGTTCCGGCCCACTTCTTCATCTGGTAAATATGCTAATGTAAGTCCTTGGAATAAATAACCGGACATTTTTCACTTTGTAGATACAATGCACGATATTGCTTTACATAAAGAAGCATGAAATACATTGAAGGCCATATTCCATGATATTAAAATTCACGTGTAACAAAGGAGTGGTCTTTTGATGAAGTCTGCCGTGGTAATAAAAATATTATTGCACAATAATTTTATAGAATCAAGTGGTTATTATTTGTTTTAAAAACGGGGAGGGTAATTTCAACACCCGTATACACGTAATGTGTTACAATTAAGTGAACTTTTAATCTATCTATTACTTCACACGTATTGGACTCGGTTGTAACTACAGAACCAAAGAAAGAAACAAATGGAAAATCTGTGACGTTTAAAGCAGGATTCGAAACTGAAGCCGATGTGTCATAATGGGGTTAGCCTTTACTTCTTGGCTTTTTAGATAAAGGGATTCTAAAACTGAAGAAATGTAGTTAAGAGGTCATTGCGGGTTTGTTGTGATAAAAAAAGTGACGAGTGTTTTTTTTTTCTGTTTGCACAGTGGCAGCATTTGCTTCAGCGGCATCAGTAAGTTTTTTGTAGGAATCTTCATATCGTTGGAATTTTTTCCAATTCTCATGAGTCATCTCTGGGGAAACATGCACAGACTTCTTTTGCAATTTGAATTGATTTATTGAAAATGGCACATTTATACAAATGATAATGCACGCATCTATTTAGAGTTGTGGTAACGTGACGGTGTTGCATTGTTTGAGGTTATATTATATAATATAAATGGATATATATATATATATATATATATATATGTATATATATATATCTATATATATATATATATATGATATATATATATAAACATACATATATATATATATATATATATATATATATATATATATATATAGGTATACACTGTGTGATTAACATTATATACAGATGTGTAGCACCAGTCGCCATTCGTGGCTCATGTTGGGCGGGGTCTTAGGATAGGATGTCACTTTGGTTCCCTTTGGATCTCTTGTGTCCCTGGAGGCATTTGGGTGCTCTGTCTAGTTTCTTTTGCCTGCATGTTCCCTCCTGAGACTTATTTTCTGGTAAGGGACTCTTAGGATTGTGCCTTTGTTACGTGTTCTCTTAACGGTGCATTATTCTCTCTTGTATGTGGACCCATAATTGAGGCGATGCTTGATAACTAGAAACACCGCTTATTACCTGGTAAATTGATAAATTTTCTATTTGGTAGGTGAACCTAAATGCGTGAACTGTGGGCAAAATCAACATTCAAAGTCTAAGGAATGTATGTATTATATGTACAACACAGAATTAAAATTACTGCAAGAGAGAACAGGAATGCCTATAAAAGAGGCCAGATTAGAATTAAAAGTTAGAGGAATGCATGATCCTGCCAGGAAACGTACTTTTCCCCTATAATATCAAACAATGAAACAAACAATGAAATACAGCGAAACAAACCCCTAATACATCAATCTCCGGAAAAGACAACTACTCGACAAAAGAATCTAAATTTGCTAAGAAACAAGAAAAGTATACAAATTCTAATATGGATATTGGTTCAGATGCATTCGATATATTGGAGCAAATGGAACCACAAGAAGACAATACAAGTACCACAGAAATAATATTAGAAGAAAGATGTAATGAACTGGAAGCTAAATATAAAAAGAGGCCTTTAGAGAGAACTCCATCTAAACCCCAAAAACAACTATTGTTAGAGAGATATCTGTTAAAACAAAGGCAAAAAACCTAAAGAAAGAACACATATCTAAAAATAATATGAAAATACCTCTGTATCTTGAAATAATAATAAAACCAAGAGAAACAAGTACCCAGAGCATCAAATAGATAGTAATGGAGGAATCCACTGATAAAAATGATTATGTGAAGGGAGAAGAGATCACTCAATCACCAGTAACTGGTGCAGCAAGAGTAAATGAAAAGAGAACGACACATAAAAACGCATGTGGTTGTAGTGAATATTCTATCGAATTGTGCAACAAAAACAACAGAAAAACCAAAGAAAGTTTAACAAACACTATTCGAAATTTTATTAAGCACAGAAATAAAGAAACTAATAATTTAGACACTCATGAAAAGGGCTGTAAGTGCATTGGGCACCTAATGTCTTATGAGGAAAAACAAAAATATGTTAATAAAATTTTAGAAGAATATCAGGTTGATAAACCACAAGAAGAATCTAAAACATGAGCACATTAACGTAATATTTTCAATAATTATATTATGCAGTGGAATGTAAATGTTCTGCATCTATAATGCCACTCAATGGAAGTGTAGTGAACCAAAGCGTACAAACTGTGGGCAAGATAATGCTAGGTCCAAAGAATATAGTATGTATAATATATGTAATACAGAGTTGAAAATATTACAAGAAAGAACTGGGATGTCTATAAAAAAAATCTAAATTCGAATTGAAAGTGCGAGGAATTCAGTATCCAGCTAAGAAACGTACAAATATTCCATTAACAAGTACCAATATTGAAACAAAATCTCACACAGATAGAAGTAACAAAGCACGGGAAAATGAATCTCAAGAAGAGATAAATACTTTACAGAGAAAGCTAAAATGGTAGGAAATCAAGAAATAGGTGTAAATGATATGGATAATATTTTTTCAAATACATTTGCTACAGAAGTAACAGAGGAAAGTTGCGATGGACCGGAAATTAAAGATAAAAAGAGACCTTTGGTGAGAATACCACCCAAAACGAAGAAACCAATTATTAATATAGAAACATCAGTTAAAGCAAAGACAAAAGATATGAATGTACAATTGTCTTCTCAAATAATAGTAAAAAAGTAAAACTTTTGGAAGCAGATATACAAAACACCGAAGAATAGAGAAGAACCTTATCATAGATAACAATGATTATGTCAAGGGAGAAGAGGTTACTCCGTCACCAATAACTGTTACAACAAGAACAAACGAAACAAGAAGTATACATGAATACACATGCAGATATAATGGCTGCTTCTTTGAATTGTACAGTAATAACAAAAATATATAAAAAAATAGTTTAACAAACATTATAAGAAAATTTGTGAAATAAAGAAAAAAAGAAACCACTGATTTGAACACTGCATGTTTATTGAACGCTTCATATATTACAAATAAAATAAAATAAATGTCGTGAGTAAATTATTAGAACAAATCGAAAGTTGATAATACAGAAAAAGAAAGAAAAAAAAAAGAAAGTAAATCTCGATATCTTTTACTTAATATTTTCTATAGCTATATTATACAATGGAACATAAATGGCCTACAGACCAGATCCACTTAGGAGAAATACAACGATTACTAAAAGAATATGAACCAATGAGAATATGTTTACAACTTGTCACCAAAACATTAGTAACAATAGGTAAATAGGCCTTAGCATCTACTTCACGAGAGGAAGTAGGAAATTTCGGTACAACCATATTTGTACATAAAGTACGTTGTGGCAGAGTACCAGTAAACATTACTGACGTGCAAATATCAGTTATCAAAATACAAATAAAAAACGATAATAATGTCATTTACATTTTATACAAGCAGCCTAGTAAAAATTATAACACTGAGTAAACTTAAGAATTGCTTAACAGTGCCACGGAAACTACATTATAGTAAGTAATTTTAATTCACACAACCCGATATGGGGCTATAAATGTACAAACTCAAATAAGATAGAAGAATTCATGGGTTCAAATGACGTTTGCCTTATAAATGATGACGAAATCAGTACCTTTTCAAAAGCAAACGGAGCATTTTCCTCAGTGGACAACTCTATGTGCCTCAAGTATAATTAACAGTGATCGTATCTTAATATCAATTTCATTATTACAAAATAATACTGCCTAGCATGTCACTCATTACAATATCTATAAAGCAGTATTTAAAAGATCATAATGAAACTAATACATTTCTTGTTGGTTTCATTAAGAATGCTGCTGGTAAAGCAACAGCAAAGTCAAAACATCATACAACAAAACATAAAGCTTCATTTTGGTCTGATAACAACAGAATTGATAAAACTAAAATACTCAGAAGGGAAACGACTAGACAATTTGAATAAAAATTCAATAATATCAATGAAACCTTACTAATATTAGAAGGAAATTTACAAAAAAGGGCTATATCATTACTAAAAATCGATACATCAAAACCTCTATAGAACAAAATATCTGGAAAATTTAAAAGAGAAGTAATTCAAGGAAGGATCATTTCATGGCGGCAATATGTATCAGATCTCTCAAAAAATATTGGAAAAATTCCGGAACAGGAAAATATATGGAACCCATACTAAACCCCCTAGACATGCCATATTGAAACATGAAAAAAAAAGAGTATATGTTCCGAAAGAATTATGTAATATGATAGGAGAAAACTTAGCAAATGTAAATAGTGATAAAAATTTAGATGAACACTTCCTCACAAAGAACAATATTATAGATTTAATAACAATAAATTTTGAAACAATAGAGGATATATATTATAATAAAGCATTTAATAAAGAAGATTTGGAGTATGCCTTCTTGAACAGCAATAAATCTGTTCCTGGATGATCTGGCATTTAGCACCTTTAGCAAAGTCATACCTTTTACAGATTCATAATCATTTATGGCTTCAAAATTTATTTCAAGATAAATGATGAAATACCATGATAATTCTTATCTCCAAACCTGAAAAGGATCCCAGTATAACGTAAATAATTACAGACCAATTTCTTTAACAAGTTGCTCTACTAACGTGGCACATTCGAGAAAATAAAATTCTGATTCCCAGTTAATTCGGGTCAAATGTAATAGATCTACATTAGATTCTCAGTTGATCTCAGAACATCACATACGAGGAGAATTTGAACGAAAAAAAAAATTATCAAAAACATTATATAAATACAACATCTGTGGACATCTACCTAGGTTTATCCAAAACTTTCTGACAGATGAGAATTGATGGTGAGAATTGATGGTGAATTGTCCAGAACATTCCCACTTGAAAATGATATTTCACAAGGAAGCGTCCTTAGTGGCACACTGCTTACTGTAATAAATGATTTAAATAATAATCTACCTATTGGATTTAAGAGTAACCTGCATATGGAAGATTTTTTTCCATATATTATTCAGCATCTCGCATTAAAACGTGCAGAGCCAATCATTAATAAATCCATAATAAAAATAGAAGGGCCTCATCTGTAGCCTTAAGATTTTCCGTAGATAAAACTCAGGCAGTAATTTTTTGTATAAACATAAGATATGGAAGAAAAGGTGAAGCAATAGATTTAGAAACCAGAAATCTTAGTATACCAGCTGGCCAAACTGCAAAATTTAGTATTAGTAATAGATAATCACTTGAAATGGACAGTCTATATAACATACATGATATCAAAATGTAAAAGAGCATAAATATAATTAAAAAACTTTTGAACACTACTTGGGGGAGTCGATAGACATACCCTTACTATAGTGTATAAAGCAACAGTGATGTCTATCATTAATTAATTAAGGAAGCTAAATATATGGCTCAGCATCAGGAGCATCAGACACAATGCTTGCAAACATTAGATCCAATCCACAACGAAGGCCTTTACTTTATCACTAACTTCACCTTTATAAGTTTGATATGGTGAACTATCACAGCCTTTTCATAAAGGGTAACAATGAAGAGTGCCCTAAGATTTCAGACAAGTGATTCACCAACCAAAGAATTGTTTGAATTAAGAGATATATTATGTAAAATATCATTCAGCACCTTTCGAAGCTAGACCTAGAAGATTTTTTGAGTCACTAAATACAAATATACAGTCATCTTCAATAGTAATACTACCTCCTTGGACTACGAATAAAATAAGAATTTACACACTCAAGATATTTGTCAAAAGTTACTTATATACCCCAGAACTGCATTGACAACATACAATAGAGTATCTAAGCCGAAAAGATCTGCATTTTACGAAATATACACAGATGGTTCCGAGGCCAAGAGAAAGAGAAGGTCAGTTCACTTCCCCCAAATCCCCTAAGCAGGCGGAGGTTTGTCTACCTCCTTATTGCGTCAGCAGGGGAATTGACATAAAGAAAATGACCTTGACCAGGTAACTCTAAGATACGTCATTGCTTACGTAGTTACCCCGGGTGGGATGGTTATAGATCATAATATGGAGTGGGATATATAGCAGTATCCCAAGACAAAATATATCAGTTTTCTACCTGACAATACTTGGTATTCACAGAAGAATTGTGCGGAAATTGCATCAGCCATAAAAATAAACCTTATGTAAATTTTTTTTATTATTTTGAGTCACTCAAGAAGCACTATAGTAGCTATTAAAAGTTACACAAAAATAATATTGTACAACAAATTAAGTTAATACTCCTTAAGTTATATAAGTGGGAATACTATTGAAATATTTTGGATCCCTGCTCATATACGGATCAAAGGAAATGAGGAGGCTGATAAGGCAGCCAAAGAAGCAACTCATATGGCAAGATCAAATGTAAATATCCCCATTAATGATTTTATAACGTATAAAGATAAGTATTATAAATAGGTAAATATATACGGGATGAAGAACCTGAAAGTAATAAATTAAAATAAATAAAACCTAGTGTTAAAAAGTGGAGTTCATACCAAAAACAGAGATACACAGTACTAATGACACGTCACTAATTAGATGACTCTCGTCTAACACAAGGGCATATAATGAATGACCCATGTAACCCTGCTCCCGAATGCTCTTAATGTAAAGTAATACTAACAGTTAAACATTTGTTGCGTGAATGTCCAAAGTTTAATCAGCAGTGAACATCAAATTTTGGAAATAAGCCGATCAGTGAAATTTTGTCAGAAACTTCAACATTTGAAATAAAACCAGTTATAAAGTTTTGAAAAATTGTAATTGAGAAAATATTAGTTAAATATGAATAAAAAATAAATCCTTCTGGACAGTCCTGTGAGCGCTCATAATTGGCTCTGGTCCAGTAAAACTATTTTAATAATAATAATAATAATAATAATAATAATAATAATAATAATAAATAATAATAATAATAATAATAGTTTGGCGTAGAACATACCAGAACTTTAATCTCGCTGTCTAATGCCTAAGGTGGTGACATTGATATCGTCATGATGCAATATGTATTGATTCAGTGGTATCAACACGACTTCAATGTCCAAAATTTTTATTGTGGCTTCGAGAGAACCCTTTGCAAATTGCTTAGCTCAGTTTTGATCCGTACTAATGCTTTGGAGCCTCTTGGTGTTTTTGGGAAAACAATTTCCACTCCTAGGTATTTTAGAATTTGGTCACTGACATTCGGTATCTCATTGAATGGGCTGTCATCATGAAACCACATCTTTTTCGGGTCAGCCATTACTCCAGTGGTGGCACATTACCTTAATTCTGGCTCTAAGCCAAACTTTTTTGCTTCATCAAGTAGCACTTCTGTAGCAGCTGTTAACCTCCACTTTTGGTAGCCTCCACTACGATGTCATCAGTGAAAGCTAGATATTTTATTATCTCTCCATGGAATGTGCTCGAACACCCTTAGGTAGCTTTAACACCTGTTCAAGAGCAGGGTTGAATAGAATGGGTGACATTGGGTCACCTAGCATCACTCCACTCACGATTTTATGCCACTCCTGTGATTTCAGTGCTAATCACATTGTAGAAGTTCTTAAGATATTACACTAACTCATGAGCGCTGTATAGAGGTTACTTGGTTGTCTCTTTGCCTCGTTGAACAGTTTCTGTAGGAGCAGGATATTAGCATTTACACCATTTTTAGGCTTATGGTTTAGCCCTTCTTACATAAGGATGTGGGAAAGTGCTCTAATGGTGTTTTTACTGAAATTGTATGAAGGCTACTTCATATAATTAACTGACTGGTAGTCTTTGCTCCTTAAGGGCATCAGTTTTCGGTAGTAGGGTGGTTCTTCATTTTGGTGTGTAAAAGAAAGTAAAACTTTTTTTTCATATCTTAATAACTCAATGTTCTGATGTCTGATGGTTTGATACCATCCGGTCCTGATATTAAATTCACCCATTTTTTCGTCCATTATATGTCTTCTAAGGACCCTGGCTCAATGATTGACTTAACTTGGGCTGGTTGCTCTGCCCTGCTCTCCTTTTGGCAGACTTCATCTGGTGACTGCATTTTACATGGTTCTGTATCTTAAGTATTAAGTATATCTTAGTTTTACCAGACCACTGAGCTGATTAACAGCTCTCCTAGGGCGGATCCCGAAGGATTAGATATTTTTTACGTGGGTAGGAACCAATTGGTTATCTAGCAACGGGACCTACAGCCTATTGTGGGATCCGAACCACATTATACGAGAAATGAATTTCTATCACCAGAAATAAATTCCTCTGATTTCGCGTTGCCCGAGGCGAGAATCGAGCTTGGACCACCAGATTGGTAGCCGAGCGCGAAGTCCACTCGTCCAACGGGAGTCTGGTTCTGTTCCAGCTCTTGGTCCAAGCACTTTGGGTTATTGAATATTCTAGTCATTTTACTATTTTTAAGATTACCTTGGTTCCTCTCTCTATCTCTCTCTCTCTCTCACACACACACACGCACACACACACACACACACACACACACACATATATATATATATATATATATATATATATATATATATATATATATATATATATATATGAATATGAGGTACCAGTTGTGCCAAGGTATATTCAGAGTGAAGATGTCTAATGTTAAAATTAATCAGGAATTATCTGATGATCAAAAGGAGGAGGTGGCAAACTGCTCCTAATTATATATATATATATAATATATATATATATATATTTTTTATATACTGTATATATATTATATATATATATATATATATATATTATATATAATAATATAATATATATTAAAGAAGATCAAGGGCAGGAACACGAAGAGATTCACATTATCCTTTAATCCTACGTTTCGTGACAACATCACCACATCTTCAGGGATTTTTCTACAAAATAAAGTATAAAATGTTAACATAAAATAAGAGCTGATCACAAGATCCAATAGTTGAAAATTAAAAACAGTTTAATGGTAAAACTACAACTCTCATACTTAAATTACATGCACACTTGATTAAAACAGACCAGAAATACCAAACAACTTACAAATGACGAGAAGAATATTTAAAAATTAAAACTAAATTACACAAAGATAAAAGTAATAACAAATATCATAAAAAGTAAAAGTCATATATTCACAAAACCACAGCCAAAAAACAGCTCAACACCCAACCAACCTTTCAGCATCAAAGATAAAAAACACACTAAAAGTAAACAACTTCAAGAGGCACAAGGAATGACAGAATAATTAGGCTAAAAACAATGGGACAGCAGAGGAATGGTTGTTTAAAGTTGGAGCTCGTAGTTTGATGTTCAGAGTTTCCAAAATCATATATATATATATATATATATATATATATATATATATATATATATATATATATATATTATATATATGAGCAGTTTGCCTAGGATCCCTCTTCCCAGATGTCTGTTCTCTGAAGATATGCAACTCTTCTGGTGTCACATTTCCTTCTCTATCACTACAACTGCTGTGGATGATAGAGTTTGGGGATGATGATAAAGAGCCACCACTATGTTTAGTTAGTCATTCATTCCATCCAGCTTCTGGATTTCGCCTACTTTATGGAGTTCTGTATTTTCCTCAGGTTTCATCACGAAACTCTTCACTCTTCCAAACCCAATACTTTTATTTGTTCTGGCTTTGAGTGGTATTAACCTACAAGGTAGTTGGTGCTCGCATCCTGAGCTTGCAGCTCTAATCCAGGTACTATTAACTGGACCAGCTGGATATAAAGCTGCAAGGTACAATGATTAAGAAACATGATTAAAATATCCAATGTCACTTGACTAGTAATGTGGTTGAAGGAAGGGAAATAAATTTTCTCATTTAGAAAAAATATATCTACTATCTGGCATCATTGCTTGAATCATTATTGCAAAATAGTTTTTTTAATGTATCAAACAAATGTTTAAAAGTAAATAAAAAAGGAACTGAAAAAACAAGAAGTGAAAAAGTTGATACATGTTTGACTGTTTCAACTCTGTTGGGTTTCTCCCATTCCATAATTTCTGGATTTTGCTTATTGGTTTTCCAATTTCATAATTGTAGGTGTTTAACTATGAGTGTTTCCAATTCAGTAGATCAGGCTTTTGATCATAACTTGTCCCATTTCATATTTTCATGCCTTTTAATCAGGAGTTTGCCTCATGCCATTGTTTCAGGCCTTTAATAATGGGGTTGTCCCATTCCATAGTTTCAGGCCTTTGTTTATTGGAATGTCCCAAAATCCGTAGTTTCAGGCTTTTGCTCATGAGTAGTTTTGATTTCTATGATACTGGAGGCTTCTTTGGAGAGATGTGGTGTGTCTCACATGACCATGTTTGAAGGCTTGGCAGTTCCTTACACTCTCTTACAATTTATATGACGGTGATCTCTGTTCTAGAGCTTGCATTGTTCCTGATTGCTAAGGGTGACATCAGTTAAGCTGCCTGACCGATGTCATCAGAACGGCTGACCCAGATCACCTAAGTGAGAGCGGTTGGCCGTGGAAGGCATCTGCTATAGTGCTGGTCCAAGATGTCATCAGTTTGTAGGCTAAGTATAACATCATTTATGGAAGTATTTCGGTATGACAGTTGGGTGTCTTGAATATCGAGTGTCATGCGTTGTTATGGGTAGCACGGAGTTGACTTCCTCGCTATTGGCTTTTTTTAATTCTTGTTTCTTTGAGGGTTGTGTTTATACCATTCGATGGTAGGTTGTAATTTTCTCGTCGGTCCTCCTTAATAGCAACATTTTGGCACATAAATGACCGTAATATGTTAGAATTCTTATGGGTAGGTGTCAGGTATCAACATAACTAATTTTCAGAAATATATATATCATATATATATATATATATATATATATATATACATATATATAT
>NC_087220.1:37802614-37822614 GCF_015104395.2 Macrobrachium nipponense | reverse complement strand
CATACATAATATATATTATATATATATTATATATATATATATAAATTATATATAATAATATATTATCCAATCGGCTGCTAATATTATATATCCATACATACACACACATATATATATATATTATGGCAACCGATTGGATAATGCAACGGTAACCAACTTTATTACACTGAAAGGATATTGGCATTTATGATTTGTCTAACTCGATTCTGTGTGTAATTTATTTCCAAGGATAAGCATATTTGATATTAATGTGTTGATTGGGGTTTTCATATTATAAGTATAAAAAATCACGTGTGAAGTTGTGAGACACACACACACACACACACACACACACACAAAACCACTCTGGATGAAGAATGCAGAGAATGGAAAAGTAACGCTCACAGCGGGAAGTAAGTCACGGCTAATGAAGTCCAAAAGAGAAACCATCGAATCCCACTGATTACATTGACGCCCTAATCAAGGAAATGTCCCCAACAGAAATTGCCTCTCGGTCATTCATTCGGTCTCGACCACCTTCCAGGTAGGTAGTCAATGGCCTCCGGTATAATAGGACTTGAATTGCCTCAAATCACTATTTCAGACTTTGTCTTGTATTATTTGATGCGATTGAAGGGATCTCTGTGTAACTGCACTAAGCTTTCTGTTTTGGTTTTTCAAGTCATTTTCTTTTCTCGTGATGGTGTGGTCTATATAACCCGGTCATATATTTATTATTCAAATCTTCCACCGAGTGTTGTAGTGCCGGTAGTGTATATCACGAGGCGCACTGTAGGTATTACTAAAAGGTGTTTGCAGTATCCTTTCGGACCCTCGTTGCAACAACCACTTTTTAGTCTTTTTCTTGACCTTCATCCTGTCATGGTTTCGTTCCATTTCTTGCTGTCCCATTGTTTCTTCCATCTTTGCGTGAACCTTCTAACCTCTTTAACTATTACTTATTGGTGCAGTTGTGAAGTTTTCTCTCAGTTCCACTTTTAGAACCTTTGTGCTTCATCTCCTTTATTTTATGGATGTCCAATTCCTTCTTTTCACTGTCTTAGGCACTGACTGCCGAAAGTGCCACTGTGCTCGGCTTTACAGTCTAAATCTTAGTAAATCACTTACCGTTAATGAAACAGGTTAGTTATGTCGAACCATGACCTTCGTCTCCTGGATGCCACTGCCGATGGGGTCTGAGGGAGGGTGCACATATCCCAAAACCACTACTATCGATTAATGAATCGTGGAAAAATACTTTCCTTTCTGTCATTTGCCCAAAGGGGAGGTTCCCTCTTCCCCTATGGACCCACGATGTCATCTTGGAAGCCGAATACGAAAGTAATGTTGATAATATTGCCCAAAGATCGAGCCTCCCCTTCCACCCATGTTAGTAAAGATGTTGCACTGTAATGGGATTGGTGAGATGGGGGCCTGACCAGAGGAAGTAATCTGATGATGACTTTCGTCTTTAGGGCAAAATATCCCCCGTAACATAATTCAATCCCTGAATTTTCAACTTGTCACACGATATTTAATTGGTGGAACAAGAGAACAATTAAACCTTTAACAAAAGAGCTATGGGAAAATGCCATATGAACTCAAATAAGAAAGCGAAGTCTTTGTAAAATAAGCGTTCAAGGCAATTTTGAATCCAATATGGGATCCCACCAAATGATGTACCCTAAACCTCCCTTGCACACTTCCTTTCCAGTGCTCATTTACCAGTGTGGTCTGAACACTAATTGCATATGTATATATGTAATGTTTGTCGATATTGCTCGAGATCATAGTTGTAATCAGCACAATAAAACAACATTTTGTTGCCTATACTAGTGAAAGCATTATACATGGAATTCCTGCGGTCACGTGGTTGAATGAAATGCATTCTTACATTGTCATCTGTGGTTTTATCCTTACTGACATCAAAGCTTCATGAAACCCTACAGTGCCTCTCTGATTGTAATTTTACACATTTTGTTCTTAATTCAAGAAAACAGCGCGGTATAGATATCAATTAATGAGACCCTTCACACGAATCACAATTTCCTCAAACGAAGGAGACGACATGCAAAAATAATTGAAGAACTTTTCTTCATTGCCTTTCAGGTCTGAATATTTGTATAGAATACTCCTTGAAGTATCCTGGGTGGGTCAACCATTTACGCTGTCTTTTCTTTTTTAAGACCCTGTTCTAATATTAAGTACGCACATGTCTCTCTGTGTTTGACGTCCTCCATCTCAAGCAAACTACAAGGTGAACTGAGCGGTATTTGCGAATCAAGATTTCTGCATGGCAGGCGAACAGCGCGGGAAAAAGCGACTCATTGAAGAAGACGTGCCTTCTCTTCACCCTAAAGCGCGGCAATTTATTTTCCCTTGTGGGGAACAGCCGGTCGTGTCAGGGGAACCTTAGTAATTGTTCGTGATAATAATGTAGTATTTTGTTGTAAGGATTTTTCATTGATTTAAGTCCATATTACTTTGGTGACTTTATTTTAGTTTTTAACAATTATGGCTGAAATAAAGGCTCCCTTTAATGATTGTGTGCTAGGAATGCAAAATGGAAAGGTGAAATATAATGCTTTATGGAAGATCAAATTATAATTGGCATAAGATATCATTGGTATGGGAAATTTATAAATTCTCATTCTAAGTAGTCAAAATCTTTACTTCAAATGTACAAGCAATTACATCAATTTATAATATATGACTAGCAAAATAGTATTTAGAGCCTACAAAAGTATAGCCTATGTCTCCACGTAACCTACTACCTCATATAATATATTTAGCCTAACCACAAAAATATAAGTTTCCCTAACTATATCACATCCAGTTTTGGTAGCAATAAGCTCCACAGCCTTATGGTAGTAAATCACTTGTTTAATAGCTTAATGACATTTAGTATAATGATTTAATTCTCAAAAAGTAGAAACTTGAGCAAAATATACTGATATCAGTTTCTTAAAAATAATTAACGTCATAAGAAGTACAGTATTTTTTTTATGTTATCTAACAATATCACACTGTTTGGAAAGCGTACGGCATTTTATGCATATCGAGTATAATAAAGAAAAATACTTATGTAATCTCTTAACACTTAATGAGGTTGTATAAACTGAGTACTTCAAGGACATGAAAATCTGAGGCATTTACCATGAAAATATATTTAGTGCAAAGTACAGTATATTAATCTCTTAACTTAGCCTATCCTGTATATTTGATTAGCTCATTTAATATTTTAGTGATAAATATCATAATCGATCGCAAAAAATTAATATAATAACAAATTAGTTAAGACTTAAAAGATTAAACATTAACTTAATTAGGCTAGTAAGGAGGCTAAATTTATATATCAAAATCCCTGATATGTATCTTATATCAGTATATTGTACTATATCAAACAAAATTATATATTTTATTATAGACTACTAAATAAAAATATGTGATTTGCTTAATATTACAGTGATAATAACAAAATATATCACTAAAAATTAATATGGGAAATACTTAATACTTAAAATATTAAACTTGGTTAGAATATCATCACAGTCAGTAATTTTTTAAATCACCAAAGTCTCTGAGATAGATATAGTATTAGGCTATATTTAATATTAGTTCAGTTACAAATGGGGATATCACAAGATGTCATGAAAACTTGTGACATACAATGAAAGAGATTATGAAGTAAATAACTAAACAGCAACGAAAGGGAAAAATATTGTATTTTGCATGTTAAAGGAATAGAAGTTGTTAAGCGCAAAAAAAATTAAGATGTATCACAATAATTACATCTAAACTCTAAATTTTCTACCTACTGGGTGGACAACTTCAATGTGATACCAACACATTTTGTGGAATCACATTTCACAAGTCTGGTATCCCACCCAAAGAGAATTTGCACCACTCTTCCTTTGCTTATCTTGAACGGGTTTTAAGATCAAATGACACCCGTTTAAACAAAATGAAACAAACTGCTAACAGGCAACTATACTTACCCTTGTTCCGTGGCAGAATCCCTCTGGGAGGTTGGCTGAAATAAACTCCCGTAGATACAAAAAATATACTTTTTATTTCCCAACTTAGCTAACATTAAAATGGAATAAAACCAATTAATAAAATGGAATAAAATGAATTAACTCTGACCCCCCCCAAAAAAAAAAAACGTTAAACTATCATTTTCCTCTTAAAATCATGTTTACGTAAGCACCCCCTCTTATCTCATTATGTCTGACTAACCATAACATTTTAATGTCAATAAAAGTCTTAGAGAATCCATTTTTCTATATGGTGACTTTGAACCCATCTTATTTGATGGGTCTGCAACACCTCGCAACACCTCTTCCAGGCGTGTTCCACACTCTGTCACAAACAATCAGTGAGTCCTCCCTCTTAGCAATTATCTCCCCATAATAAAAGTCATATACCGTTCATTACGAACACACACAGACACGCCCTATGTTTCACCCAGCAAACACGGGTGCCCCATGCCCAAAGTGTGTGATCTTCGAGGCGTCATCGACCTCAAAGTGCATTGGTCATCTTTCCTGGCTGTTTTTCATTTCAGCATCTTTGAGGAATCCAGCGCTTGTCTCTGACCGATGTCTTTTGTGCACCCCTGTCGCACAATTCATTGGCTACTGGTATATACTGGTTCATAATGTTTGCAAGATAGCCCTTATAACACATATTTCGACTATCATTATAGCTATTATAACTGCAATCACTGGAACTGTGTAGTGTCCATCGAAGAAGAATTCATCCCCATCATTATTCTCTAGCAGTGGAACCGTAACCGTCTCCAATGTAGGCGGAACTTGAACTGCCTCGTGGTTTCCGCGTAAGTGTTTCATGAACACCTTTGTCGAATGATTGTAGACCTCAGCTGAGCGCATGAACCATTCCGAAACAACTCAGCATGCACCATTAATAAGTGTCTGCGACCCCTGTAGGTGTATCCTAACACCCCCGTTGCTGAACTGTAGATTCGATGTCTTCCGATGAAGGAATCTTAACCGTCACCTCATTGTCAACTTGAAATATCCCGTGACTCCCATGTAAGTGCATCTCGCCCCTGCCTAGTAGAATATTGTAGACTCCAGATTTGTCCCAGAATGTATCCTGAGACGATCCACCGACGACATCTCGTCCATTGCAAAGGTGATCCATAACATCGTCGCTCGTGTGAAGATTCGACCTCTGGTGTTGCAGATCCAAGCTGTTTCCATCATCACCCTCGCATGAAGTTGGGAATTCTCTAAAGTCATCGTGTGCCCGTATTTGAAAAGTCTACATGATCATAGAACAACTAAAGTCTTGCTTTAATACACAAATCTGTCATCAACTAATATACCCAATATCATAGTCAATTATAAAAAATTCCTCACTAAAATAAAATATGATCTTTACCCACCGAATCCTCATAACTGATCCTATATCTGACTAATATACTATCAAAAACCTCCATAATGCCTATACAGTAAAACCCCTGTAATGTTTATACAGTTAACCTCCATCAGATATAATGCCGAATATCCCTTCTATCTTACACATACCAAGATAAATTCTACCCCCTTTCTATACTAGAAATGCTGTGTAAAGCTTAACCCCGATTACAAGTTTCCCTTGTAGGGGAAAAAAAAAAAATTCAACTTTTCCCATTACAAAATGTATGAGGAGAGAAAAAAAAATATATAATTCAGCACTTCCATATAAAACGCAGTATGTATCATTACGGAATTTGCTGCATCAGCATATCCTATCAACCCAAATTGACCCCTTACATTCTTTCCCATGGAATGTTATCATCGACATCCCTGAAAACAGTGCAAACCACTGAGTAATCAACTCCAAAAGAAAAAATCAGCAACTGGTCTCATCACAGCATTGTCAGCATTAAGCCACCTGTGTATACATCATGTGCTCAAATCGCACTATGGACTTGTCTAGTCAGACTTGCAACCTCAGAAATCATCATTCCTTCAAATGGCCCAAAAATCTTTACTGATACTATAGGACCACATTCCTGAAAAATTATCCCCAGGACATCCTCAAAGGTACCCAAAAATTGTCCTCGAAAATGTAACTCATTCATGATACTGCCACATGTATATAAAACTGCAATAACCATCTAGTTGGGATATAAACCACAGAAAACCACAATTCAACAATTATATACTGCCAAATATAAAAATACAACACCTTCATAAAACCACAATGCAGTAGTGCCACCCGCAAGAGCCAAAGTACCAAAAGAACCACAATACCCACCTCTTTGGCTCCTAAAACCACAGATCACCACCAAATATTATAACCACAAAAATCCACAACCAAAGATTATAGCCACAAAAAATTCATCCCCAAAAATTCACCACCAAAATAGCCACAAAAATTTAACCCCAATAAACCCATACCGCCAGGGATCACCACACGGACCTGTTATAATATTTCTCAACTTAACAGAAATTTCCCATACTTTCCACCCCGTTTTTCCTCGTGAAATAATTACCTCTGGTTTTTACGCAAATCGCCGCAGTTTGCACATAATAAGAAAATAGTAGAAAAAATGAAAGAGAAAAAAATATTACATTAAACTGACTGATCACATTTCATCATCAATTTGCGAATCCAGAAAAAAAATGCAACTGCGCGATATTCTATTAGTTACCACAACCAACTCTTTTCAGTTTTGTATATTGGTTAATTTCGACTGACCTGTTTTCTCATCTAAAACTATAAATCTGTTTCCTGTTTTTTCCTCAACGACTCTAAAATGACCTTTAAATTTCGGACCCAATTTGTAATTTAGTTCATTTCTCACATTGATTTTTAGAAATACCTTGTCTCCAACACTGATTTTAGCATCAGATGCCTTACTATTACTTCTTTCCACCATTTCTCGGGTCATGGCCTCGAGATTACGGCTGAGACAAGGATGTCTCTCCTTCGCTGTGGAAATTAATGCTTCGATTGTATCTTCTCTATGATGAGGTATAGTTAACAGATCAAATGTGCCTCGTGCTTGGCAAAAAACACTGCTTCAAATGGAGACATTTTAATGGAATTACTAACCATAGTGTTAATGTTAGCCTGACAACATCTATATATCTATCCCAGTTTTTATCATTTCCACCTACAGTCTTCCTGAGAGCTTTGACCACTTTCCTATTTGGTCGTTCACATAACCCATTAGCTTCAGGTCTGTATGGAATAATTGTTACTTTCTGTATCCCCATGACTTCCGCCAAACATTCTAAAGTTTTGTTTACAAATTCTCTGCCATTGTCGGTCAATAAAACCTCGGGTGAGCCATATCTGCAAATAATACCATTGAAAAAAGCTATAGCTACTTCTCCAGCGGTCTTATGCTTAAGTGGAAAACTTTCTACTATCCTCATAAGTTCATCTATTATCACTAAGAGATACTTATTCGCCTATCTAGATTCACAAAAATTTCCTAGGATATCCACATGTATTCTCTGAAAAGGTCTACTTGGTATCAGATATGACCCTAATTTGCAGGAAGTTATTCTTGCAGGTTTGCAAGCATTGCATACTGTACAGTTTTTCGCAAAATTTTCCACATCTTTCCCCATATTTTTCCAAATATATTTAGCACGAACCTCATTATATGTTTTTTCTATCCCCAAGTGTGGACTACCGAACCTGCAAAGTACTATATCCAAAACCACTGGAATTATATTTAATTTTCCTGACCAACAGATTACCATCTAATTCTAAACCCGAAAAAGGTAACTTATAAAAGTTTCCTGACTAATTCCCCTCTAAGAAACGCTTTTGCGTCTGCCAAAATTTCATCTTCATCCTGCCTTTGCTCTATGAGACCCATATCCCATTGTATAGAATCACTAGTAACTAGCGCAACTTGAAATCCTTCCATGTCATAAAAACTTCTACTAAGGGCATCCGCGACTACTTTTAATTTGCCTTCTATATATTTGAGCTTTGCATCGAAGTCCCTGATAGTTAAAAACCATCGAGCTCTTTTAGGTGACAAATTGGGCTTATTAAAAAGGTCCAATAATGGCTTGTGGTCTGTAAGGACTTCTACTTTATTCCCCAACAGTAGCATTTTAAAATGAACTAAACTTGATACTATTGCAAAGGCTTCTTTATCTATGGTAGCCATTAATCTTTCATTGCTGCCCTTTGTCCTAAACTTCCTGCTATAAAAGGCTATGGGATTAAATTTCCCATCAAACTTTTGCATAAGGCAAGCACCTATACCCTCTTGACTGGCATCAGTCACTAATGTGAATGGTTTGCTGAAATCTGGAAATTTCTGAACTGGGAAATTCATTAACACATCCTTAAGTTTCTGAAAACTATCATTCTGGGGTCTTTTCCAATGAAATTGAATGTCTTTCCGCAATATATCTGTTAGGGGAGCTGCTATGTTAGAAAATCCTTTCACAAATCATACTCAGGAATGACTTAATTTCTTTCTTTGATCTTGGGGTACGAAAATCCGCTATTGCTTTGACTTTATCGTCGTTTACTCTAACCCCTTCCTTGGATATGACATGATCTAAATATGGGATTTTCTTTTTCAAAAATGAACACTTAGCTAGCTTAATTTTTAACCCTGCTAATCTAAGTCTCCTAAGTAATTCTTTAAGCACTTCCAGGTGTTGCACGATCGAGTCTGTTGCAATCAATATGTCATCCATGTATACAAAAACATTTTTACCCAATAACCTGTGCAAAACTGTGTTCACCAACCTGGTAAAGGTCACCAGACTGCCTGATAAACCGAATGGTATCCGCGTAAATTCACAGTGTCCCTTGGGCGCTGAAAAGGCTGTATATTCCTTACTATTCTCATTAAGTGGGACCTGCAGAAAACCCTGCACTAAATTAATTGAGCTATAAATATTATGTCCCCCGATTTTTACAAAAAGATCTGGTATGCATGCGACCGGATAACGGTCAGGGATTGTTTTTTCATTCAAACGTCTAAAATCGATGCATACTCAGATGGAACCATCCTTCTTAGGCACTGCTAACAGAGGAAAGTTGTATGGAGACACACTAGGTCTAATGATTGATTCCTCTTCCCATTTATTGACATCTTTTTCTACCGTTTCTCTGATTTTGAAAGGTATGCGGTATGCAGAAACAAAAATAGGTTTTGTGCCTTTCTCTAAGTTTACCTTATGTTCTAACACATTAGTCAATCCCAGTTTATCCCCAAATTCTGCCAAGAGCTCGCTTACCTCTTCAATATGCTCATTATAATCCACATTAGCTAAATGTTCTCTGAATATTTGCTTCCTTGATTGCATTTCTGCCTCTGAAAACTCAGATTTCCCCTCTACAATAGCTAGCCACTGAACCACTGTCATTACTCCAATCTTGGAGATCTACCACATATGTATTCTTCTGGTATTTCCTAACTGATTCATTACAGTTCAGTAATTCTATCCATGTAGCACCAGTGTCTGATACACTATTCACTGATGCTGTGTTAATAACACCTCTCAGTTTCTCACTACCCTCAATTACTCATACCTCCGCAGGTTTCTTCACTTCCCACAACTCGACTTTTACCATAGTCTTTGAACCTGGCATTAAAATAACATCCTCTGATAAAACACATTTATATTTGTGGTTAGTACCTCCCCGTTCCACAATTCTATAAATATCACCACCCGTGGTTTTCATTGCATCCACCAAGACCCCATTGTTAGTATCAGTAATAATATCAATATTAGTATCACCACCCATAACGCCATAGTCACACCCACCAAAATTTTTACCACCGTGGCCTCCAATATCCTGTTTAACATCACCGCAGTTATTCCCGTATCATCAGTGTGGATTTTGGTATCACCACTCCCCATATCCCCGGTATCATCACCATCAGCATCGCCAAACGCACCCCCACTTTCAATAATCTCCATATCCTCAGTTTCACTTGCATCCTCATAAGGGATAAAAACACCAGGTATTCCAACCGTTATACCACTAATACCAGCATGGACCGAAATCTTGTGTCTTCTACATGCAGGATGGCCAAGCAAAAGTCTGTTGCCCAACGCAACCCCTTTTATAACCAAAAATGGTTCTATTAACACTCTATCACCCAGAGTAAACCATATTCTAGCACAACCCAGGGTGTTTAATCTATGGGCTTGCATATCACACACCATCTCCGTTGAGGGTTTCAAAGGGTAATGGGAGAACATGGATTGATACAAATTATGATCCATAAAGTTTATACTTGCGCTGGTGTCAATAAAGACCAGGATATCAACATCTTCCACTGTTCCATATACTATTGGCCTGGGCTCTGGGGTGTCCCCCACAAGACCACAATGGCACGTACAAATCATCTGTACCCTTTTAGTTCGCCGATCCCTTTGCCCTCTTAAGTGACCTGCCTGCGAAGTTCTCGTATTGTAACTCCCAGACTTTTGAGGTGTAGGTCTCGCATCTTTCTGCATCTGAGACGGACAAGCTTGCCAATAATGATCCACATTCTTACACATTCCACAATATTTGACTCTACATACTTTCTTTGTGTGCCCTGGTCTATTACAATTGTAGCAACGCAACTGCTGTTGATTTGATCGATTGATCCTCTATTATATTCCACTTTTGCACACAAACGGGGAGAAGGAAATTCTGTCTCTTTGCACCGTATTTCTCAGACAGGTCGCATTAAAAAATGTACTATCCACCGTGGGACATTTGGACATATGTTTCTGAATTTGGGCATAAATTAGTTCTTCATCTGATGTAGGTCCAATCTTTTCATCAAAACTGTCCAGTATGCATCTGGTACATCATGTAATAGCATCGCAAAATGGATCAGTTTATGTAAATTGTCAAGTGAGACATTACCCCTATTAACCCATTTAGAATTTTTCAGTTTTTGTATCCATTCTCCCGCTGAGTCAAAAAGCTTTGAGCTATGCTCAATAAGGCTTGTTGTGCCTTTCTGGATTTTGTACAGCCCTCTTAAATCTCTTACCGTATCACCGTGTTCCTTTGAGCCATAAGCCGCTCTTAAAAATGCCTGTAATTCGGTCCATGACCGACACTTTGTATACTGAAAACTCCTACACCTGTAGGATAGATCACCTTTATTAAAATCTAACAAGGCTTTCACCTCTGTGAACGCCTCTATATCATCTTTAATTCCCTTGGCGTTTAAATAGTTATTCACCCCCTCAATAAAAATTTGCACTAGTTGGGAAAGAACGGCATCTACAATGCCATGGAACAGGTTGACACCCGCACCTACACTTGTTATTCTGTGAACCAGAGTCTGGTTCCCACTTGCGTCAGCCATTTTGCTTTCTTTATGAAAACCCTTATACTTCAGGATTCACCTCGACCTCAGTAATATTGATATATTTATGCACACACAGACTCCAATCCAAAAAGAATTAGTAATAATTATCCACCAATAAAAGATAAAATAAGCATACACCATGCCCAACAAACCGCTATATGAACTCGCCACTGCTCAGGTTCAAGGTAATCAGCTGTCATATGAAATACAAGTTGAAGGTCCACGCCGGGAACAACAACGGGAAGAAAATCAGTTCAAGAGAAAACCGCTTGAATTAGCATCCGTTCACTCGGGCTGCCACTGCCTCTCTCTCTCTCTCACCAAGCGTAAAAACAAAACTCACAATACCAATTTTCCCCCATATTTTTTTTTTTTTTTTTACCACAAAACCACTAATGTCCACCGAAACTTGAGGGACATCAAAATAAAACACACTTTTGAGTAAATTTGCACCAATAAAAAGAGAAAAAAAAAGAAAGGAAGGAAACATAAAATTATACACTCACGCCTTCATAGAACCGGAGTCGGTACCTGTCCACACATTGCAACCATGCGTAATTCATTCCCGTTACAAAGTAAATACACTTCACCGCCCCCCATAACCCAGAAATACGTCTTTACACTAAACCACAGCTAGGCAGAATGCCTGCACGGCTGCACCCAAGTATCTTTCCCTAAGTCAGCGATAAAGCAAGTTGCCCGATGCATAATTATAATCACTCTCCCCAAATTATGCCTAAACTATATAGTCTCTTCAGAGGTGCTACCTATGGCAGTAATGAACCTTTTAACCGCTGCCACCAATCTCTTGAACGGGTTTTAAGATCAAATGACACTCGTTTAAACAAAATGAAACAAACTGCTAACAAACAACTACACCTACCCTTGTTCCGAGCAGAATCCCTCCTGGAGGGTTGGCTGAAAGAGCAAGCTAGGCAGAAATAAACTCCCATAGATACAAAAAATATACTTTTTATTTCCCATCTTAGCTAACATTAAAATGAAATAAAATCAATTAATAAAATGGAATAAAATGAATTAACTCTGACGCCCCCCAAAAACCGTTAAAAATTATCGTTTTCCTCTTAAAATCTTGTTTAAGTAAGCAATAAAAATCTTAGAGAATCCATTTTTCTATATTGTGACTTTGAACCCATCTTATTCGATGAGTCTGCAACACCTCACAACACCTCTTGCAGGCGTGTTCCACACTCTGTCACAAGCAATCAGTGACTCCTCCCTCTTAGCAATTATCTCCCCATAATAAAAGTCATATACCGTTCATTATGAACACTACAGGCACACCCTATGTTTCACACAGAAAACACGAGTGCCCCATGCCCGAAGTGTGTGATCTTCGAGGCATCATTGACCTCAAAGTGCATTGGTCATCTTTCCTGGCTGTTTTTCATTTCAGCATCTTCGAGGAATCCAGCGCTTGTCTCTAACCGACTTGTCTCTAACCAGAAAGAGCTGAGATTAACAATGCACTACCGTGCCTTTAAGACTATATATTCTGCACTTATTAAAATCACTCTCACTATCACCGTCTTGAACTAGCCTTTCTTTTTTGCCAGTGCTCTTATTTTTACCCATTCCTTTTCCTTTGCTTCCTTTAGCCAGCTTTTTTGCCTCCCCTCCTTCTTATGATGTTCCTTTCCTCTTTGAATAGTCTTTTTTCCCTTTAATCTCTAAGTGTCTTATACAATCCTCACTGTTGGCTGCCTTAGGAGTTGTTGGATCTTTGATTCTTGGTTTTCAGTCTCGTTGGGGGAACTTGGAATACTACTTCCATGGAGATTCTTTAAAAAATCCTGATGAACTTTGTAATATTTTCTGTTTTATAGACTCTGATGTTCAATCAGCAATTCCTGGAGGTGTTGTTTAGATAATCTCAGATGGGCCAGGGAAAGAGATGTCACTACTGGGTTGGTGCTGAAGGCCACTTGTAGAGGGAGTTGCTTGTGGGAAAGGTGGAATCTCACAAGTATCTGTCTGAGGCTGTATTTTTCCAGCAAATGGATTTTTCTCAGGATGACATGGCTTAATGATCTGAAGTTCCCTCCAAATCGTGTAGGTCGTGCCTACCTACGTCAGTCTTTCTTGTTTTATAAAAGGCTACTTCATCCTGTGGAAGCACAACCTCTGCACGCTCCGGGTGTGATTTTCGTCCCAAAATATAATCGCGGTTGAAAATGTTCTCTGGAGATGTGGGTAGCACTGATGTACCTGTAGAGGTCTCCTGAAGTTGGGCAAGTAGAGCACCTTGTTTTTCTTCGGTTACAAACCTGGAAACTTTGATGGCATTGGGGTTAAAAGGAACCAAACCTGTCATCTGAAATCCACTTTTTATATTTTATTCTATATTTCTGCCTTCATTGATACATAAGGGAAGTGTTTTTAAGGCATATCCTCGGCTGAAATATTCCCGCAGCATTCCTTGTATGCCTTTCTGTACCGGCCTTGAGTGGTTTAGATACAGAGACCGTGAGTGGCTGCATTATATGCAAATTCTAGAGTCTCCAAATTTAGGTGGCTTGAGTGGCCATCTAGAATTAAAAGGATCGATTTTTATTTTTCTTGTTTACAAGTTCTTTTATAAAAACATTCCCTAGCCAGTCATGATATATGTTTGCTGTTATCCACTAAGAGTCAGAGCAACCTCCACTATAAGAACTGGCTTCCAAAGCCCTGTACTGCTCATATACTGTCAAAGTTTTCCTGTTATTGACTGCAAAGGTACTCACGAGATTTCCATCAGGTGAAGCACATATTGAGCTTCCCTTCTGGTACTTGGTAAGCAGCCCGAGTACCCTTTTTTGCCAATACCTTGGAAGCCCTGTCATGGGGTTAAAAACTCTACATTTAGGTCCTCAGCCACTAAAATGTTTTCAAGTTTTGGAAAAAGTTGGGATTGTTTGTTGAGATACCACAGCCCTCATGTGACAAAGATTTTCTGGTTGGACAATTTTGGTTGTGTACTCAGGAATCTGTTTACCCATCCTACGTAAAACCTTTTTCTGAACAGAATCCTAGGGAGGAGAATGAATACACGGACTAAAATCCGAATCTGAAATAATAATGAAAGTCTTGATGGATAGTTATATCGGTAACTGCTTGATTGTTGCTTGGATTGGAGTCCATTAAAGGAAGGAAGACCGCTACATTTTCTCCCACTTGTCATTGTCTTATATAGAGGAGGGGATAGACGAAAGACTAAAGGTATTTTGGAGTAAGGGAGTAAGTAAAAGATTTTGAAGAAGGAAAATGTAAAATGGCAAAGTTAGGGTAGTTATGATTTTAGGCCAACAAAGTTCAGAAATTATATGGGAGAACAAGACCAACTCAACATCATGTGAGTGCAGTTCACTGGATAAGTGCATCAACAAAGGGAACTGTTATAATCACAATGGAAATTGTTCCACTGTGATAACACCCTTAGTCAGCACTGCAGCCAAACGAACTGCACATAGAGGATGACCTCAGACCAACCCAACATAAAAACATCCTCAGCTAACAACATGCTCCATACTGCCAAGCATTAGCGAATGAAATGAAGTTCCAGACTTCCAGTGGAACTTCGCCACGAGACCACGAGCGAGTGTTGCCATGTAACACTTTTCATCTATTTCCAAATACTAAAATTTTATCATCTATTTGAGAGAGAGAGAGAGAGAGACGAGAGAGAGAGGAGAGAGAGACGAGAGAGCGAGAGAGAGAAGAGAGAGAGGAGAAGAGAGAGAGAAGAGGAAAGACTATATGTATATGCATATGTGTATATATGTGTGCATGTACCCATCACTTTGTAACCCAGAAAAATTTCATGGGGTCCCAATTTTCATATTGGACACACACATACATACACATTATATATATATATATATATATATATATATATATATATATATATATATATATATATATATATATATCGAGCTACAATGTCCTTTAATATCTAATTCACTCTACCTCGGAATTAATATATTTTCATATATGCTTAACCGAAGGGGAATTTTTTTCTCAATAATAGATTTGCCTGGACCAGGGCGCGAACCTATGGATCCTTTCAAACCCAGGAACGTCAGTGAAGCTTTATCTACTACACCACCGCTGGTGGTGTAGTAGATAAAGCTTCACTGACGTTCCTGGGTTTGAAAGGATCCATAGGTTCGCGCCCTGGTCCAGGCAAATCTATTATCGAGAAAAAAATTCCCCTTCGGTTAAGCATATATGAAAATATATTAATTCCGAGGTAGAGTGAATTAGATATTAAAGGACATTGTAGCTCGATATATGTATATGAATCACGGAAATGTGATATGACTTATATATATATATATATATATATATATATATATATATATATATATATATATATTATATATATATATGAAATATATATATATATATATATATATATATATATATTATATATATATTACTATTTAAGTAGAAACTCTCCACATATTCAAAATGTGAAGTAATCAAGATATTATAGGGGCATTATGGTTATAACAATTACATGAATATCAGGTAAACTTCTCAGACATGTATTGTGAACATATGAATGCTACCACTTTGGCAAAAATGTAAGACAGGCGAGTATGACAATTTATCTAGAATTGGTACGTGAGTCAAGATGCCACAACGTCTAAATACAGGACTGAAATAAAGGTTCTAAACCCAAAAATTATTACTTAAGGCACCATTATATTTTAGAAGACTTACACTATGCATGTAAAATATATAATACTGTATGTAATATATATAAATAAAGAAATATGAAAACACGAAAAATATATCGTAATGTTCACAGCAAAAGTGTTGGCATTTGTCCCTGGAATCTGGTTTGTTTTTCAACAACAAAGAATATTTTCAAACGAGTTATCGTGATCATGAATACGTAACACATGTAGACAATTTTTAACTATTCTGGTGTTTGTCCAATTATTTATTTAAATATTATTTAGCGCTCTGCCGTCCCGAAAATTCGCCAGAGTTCCCCGTCCACGGTCTGGTAGCCGCCAGTGTTTACGCAAGTGACTCAGCAAATTTCGAGACTGCGTCACTCATCTACTTAAATTTAAGGTGTTTTAAGTAAAAATTTTGAGAGCCTCTGGTAATTAAGTACCGTGCACGGCTCAGCCTTACTGAACTTTGTTTAATCAGAAATATGCCATTATTTCTAGAGTAAACCTTAAAGCAGAAACGACAAGTAAACAATAACAGGCGTTGAGAACAACAACAAAGTCAAGATAAAAAAAAGTTGAAAAGTTGAGGAGTGGGTAATTAAAACAGGAACAAGTTGTTTTATTTTCAACGTCTCTAAAATAATTAGGTCCTTAGAGTTGTTGATCTGTTCAATTATAGAGAAATCACTGTATTTGATACTAGTTTTACATTTCAAAGAATGATTTTTATATTAGATGCATCTGGGTTGGACAGGCGACATCCCGTTCTGTGACTAAAACCTTTTAAGAAGAAAACATTTATAGGTCTGGTCTCCAATTTATATAGTTTTTGTTTTTTTAACTTTTAGTTGAATTCTGTGGTCGATAACGACCCCCAGGGGGTCAATAGGATCATCCAAGGGATCTATGAATAGTCAAGGGGTCAAAAGGGGGTCGATGAATAACTAACGTGTCGGAGAATTAAGTTACATATACTCATACATCCAATGTTCCAAACATATTTTCTTACTAGGTGTTACTTTTTTATCATACTGAATGCCAAGTACAAAACTATTACTACTGTAATTGATTCTGACATTGTTTTTTTTCTTTTTTTGAGCTAGTCTAGGGGGTCGATAGAAAATTTGATTCTTCATAAGGGGGTCGATGAGTTAAAAAGTTTGAGAACCCCTGGCTTTTACCCTTATCCATCGGCCGCTATTACTCACCTCAGACAAGCAACTTTTCCTCAACGAAATTACCTTCCTGTACAAATATTTTAATGATAAGTGTTTCCCTACCAAGATCATTAACAGGGTCATACAGATATTATTCTGTAAAAAGTTCTCTAACAGCCCTTTGTATTTTAACGTTTCAAAGACAATATTCTATGCATCTTTTCTGTACATAAACTCTGACGACTTCCGTACAGGTTTTACTAAAATAATCAATGAACATATTAATGCCCTTGATGTAAATTTGATCCCGAAAAACCCCCATACAATTGGCTCACTTTTCAGCGTAAGAAACCAACTCTGCCCTTCGATGACGTCTATGTGGTATATAGTAGGTATACTTGTCCCACATGTGATATGGGAAATTATGCGGGATCCATGAAGCGTCTTCTTAGGGTACGAGCCGATTCTCATAGAGTCGTCAGTCACAGAACGGGATGTTGCCTGTCCAACCCAAATGCATCTCATATAAAAAATCATTCTTTAAAATGTAAAACTAGCATCGAATACAAAGATTTCTCATGACTGGACAGGTCAACAATTCTAAAGACCTATTTATTTTAGAGACGTTGAAAATAAAACAACTTGTTCCTGTTTTAAATACCCAGACCTCAGCTGTTCAACTGTTTTTCTTATCTTGACTTTGTTGTTGTTCTCAACGCCTGTTATTGTTTACTTTTCGTTTCTACTTTTAGTTTTACTCTTGACTTTGCTCTAGTAGGTTAGCTTTCTTTTTCTAAAATAAAACCTTGTCAATAAACCATGCCTAAGTGTAGATTAATGTTCAATTTTATTATGTTTTTGTTGTAATGTAACTTGTGTTTTAACGTAACTCACTGTTTTTTAAGCATGGTTTCCTGTTAAGTTGACTTATAGTTAACTATTATTTTTAATTTTATGATTTTTTAAGTTTTTAAAAATTATTGTATTTATATCTATTGTAGAAATTCCTTGATGATGCAATAATGTATTGCGAAACGTCGGAACAAATCTGTTATGATGACAAATTCCTGTGTGTTCCTGCCTGCCTTAATCTACTTAGTGCGACTCTGCCAAGCGGCCTCCTGCTGATTTGGCTCTCTCTCTCTCTCTCTCTCTCTCTCTCTCTCTCTCTCTCTCTCTCTCTTCATATATATATATATATATATATATATATATATATATATGCCAAGCGGCCTCCTGCTGATTTTGGCTATATATATATATATATATATATATATATATATATATATATATATATATATATATATATATATATATAAAGGTTTTTTGCCACGAAGGAAAAAAAATGAAAAAACGAGTTGGCCGAGTACTTTCGGTCCTATTCGGACCCTTTACTGAGTATGCCTCAGTAAAGGGTCCGAATAGGACCGAAAGTACTCGGGCCAACTCGTTTTTTCATTTTTTTTCCTTCGTGGCAAAAAACCTTTATTTATACATAGCATCACGTTTTATATACTTCGTGATCAAGTTATTCATATATATATTATATCTATATATATATATATATATATATATATATATATATATATATATATATATATGCATTCATTTAAGACAAGACAAACCAACTGAAGAAAATGAGCAAAATAATCCCGGATGGAGTGAATCAGTTAATGAAAGCAGGGAAGCGAGGGCGGGCGGGCGGGCGGAGGCAAGTGCAGCGAAGGGCGCAGTCACAGAGCAGCCATAAAATTGCCCGAAGGCATCATAATATGCAAATTGTGTTTGAAGTTTCATGAACTCAGCATATCACGTTTTTGAAAATGAGACAGGTTTTTTCGAGGTAACCGTTATTTATTGGGTCTTGTTTGCGGGAGAAAAGCCGTAGTATGGAAAGTTTTAGGAAATACACATTTTTGTGCTAGAATTTACAAAGGAATTTGGTCTTGATCGTAAATAAGAGAATACATTTTGACCAGGGGATTTTGCTAGGCAGAAGAAGCAAATGAATCTTTAGACTTCTCGACCTTTTTATTGAAAATAAGTTTTTCATGAGATGAACTCATTTCTCCTCCACTCTTAAATATATGTACGTGCGTGTTTGCATTATATATATATATATATATATATATATATATATATATATATATATATATATATATATATATATATATACACAAACACATATAAATAGTATGTGTGTGTATATACTATATGTATAAAATATATACACATGTGTGTGTGGGCGTGTGTGTACACAGTTAATTCCAGCTTATAAGATAATTTCACGATCTATGCTTCCTTTAACATTATTTACAACTATGCAGTAATGCCAGTTCAAAGACTGTTTTCTATTTCTGACAAATGAGAGATGAGGGCCATAGCATCCTTTGCAGTGGGCCCACCCTGTTTTTTTCTCTCTTCCAGAGCATCTGTCAGTTCAGATAAGAGTTCCTGAAATCTACTGTGGTCGGCCAGATCATCAATATCAACCTGGCAAGTAGGAACTGGGAAACTGTTTGTCCTTCATAGAGGGTTAATTCGTCCGAAGTGGATGCTAATTAGTGTTGAAGCAGTTGATTGATTTCTTGTCATTAGAGTATCAGTGAGCTAATTGCTGTTTATAATGCCATCAATGCTGTTTATTTCAGCTGGTTTTATTTGCGTATCCTTCACAATTATCTTTATTCAGTGTTGTAGATGTTATAACAGTTGGAACACGTAACGAGAATATTTTAATCTAGCTGATATATTACAAGATCAGTAAGTATCTCACCGATCCTATGATGACCGGAAATCGAAGCAGCAGCTATTGTCAAGCCAAATTAGCATCCAATAGGGTTACAAGCGCCT
>NC_087220.1:37769606-37797106 GCF_015104395.2 Macrobrachium nipponense | reverse complement strand
TCAGGCAGCTTATAACTGATGTCATCCTCAGTAATCAGGAACAATGCAAGCTCCAAAACAGAGATGACCGTCATATGAATTGTAAGAGAGTGTAAGGAACTGCCAAGCCTTCAAACATGGTCATGTGAGACACACCACATCTCTCCAAAGAAGCCTCCAGTATCATAGAAATCAAAACTACTCATGAGCAAAAGCCTGAAACTACGGATTTTGGGACATTCCAATAAACAAAGGCCTGAAACTATGGAATGGGACAACCCCATTATTAAAGGCCTAAAACAATGGCATGAGGCAAACTCCTGATTAAAAGGCATGAAAATATGAAATGGGCCAACTCATGATCAAAAGCCTGATCTACTGAATTGGAAACACTCATAGTTAAACACCTACAATTATGAAATTGGAAAACCAATAAGCAAAATCCAGAAATTATGGAATGGGAGAAACCCAAAATTGTTGAAATTTGCACAGAGTTGAAACAGTCAAACATGTATCAACTTTTTCACTTCTTGTTTTTTCAGTTCCTTTTTTATTTACTTTTAAACATTTGTTTGATACATTAAAAAACTATTTTGCAATAATGATTCAAGCAATGATGCCAGATAGTAGATATATTTTTTCTAAATGAGAAAATTTATTTCCATTCCTTCAACCACATTACTAGTCAAGTGACATTGGATATTTTAATCATATTTCTTAATCAATGTACCTTGCAGCTTTATATCCAGCTGGTCCATCAAGTAGTACCTGGATTAGAGCTGCTAGCTCAGGATGCGAGCACCAACTACCTTGTAGGTTAATAACACTCAAAGCCAAAACAAATAAAAGTATTGGGTTTGAAGAGTGAAGAGTTTCGTGATGAAACCTGAGAAAAATACAGAACTCACTAAAGTAGACGAAATCCAGAAGCTGGATACCCCAGCCGATGGAATGAATGACTAACTAAACATGATTACAGGCAATAGTGGTGGCTCTTTATCATCATCCCCAAACTCTATCATCCACAGCAGTTGTAGTGATAGAGAAGGAAATGTGACACCAGAAGAGTTGCAAATCTTCAGAGAACAGACATCTGGGAAGAGGGATCTTAGGCAAAGTGCTCATATATATATATATATATATATATATATATATATATATATATATATATATATATATATATATATGTGTGTGTGTGGTGTGTGTGTGTGTGTGTGTGTGTGTGTGTGTGTGTGTGTGTGTGTGTGTGTGTGTGCATGTGTGAGAGAGGAGCCAAGGTAATCTTAAAAATAGTAAATGACTAGAATATGCAGTAACCCAAAGGGCTTGGACCAAGAGCAGGGACAGAACCATGTAAAATGCAATCCCTTGGCCCAGCCATCCCATCTCAAGGAAACACAGATTTCTGGGGTTCTCTGTTCACCATATTAAGTCTGCCAAAAGGAGGGGAGGGCAGAGCAACCAACCCAAGTGAAGTCAATCATTGAGCCAGGGTCCTTAGAAGGCACATAATGAATGAAAAAAGGGTGAATTTAATATCAGCATCAGAACTGGATGGTATCAAACCATCAGACATCAGAACATTGAGTTATTAAAATATAAAAAAAAAAGTTTTACTTTCTTTTACACACCAAAATGAAGAACCACCCTACTACCCAAAACTGATGCCCCTAAGGAGCAAAGACTACCAGTCAGGTAATAACAAGTCGACAGTAGCCTTCATATAATTTCAGTAAAAACACCATTAGAGCACTTTCCCACATCCATATGTAAGAAGGGCTAAACCATAAGCCTGAAAATGGTGTAAATGCTAATATCCTGCTCCTACAGAAACTGTTCAACGAGGCAAAGAGACAACCATGTAAGCTCTATACTGCCTATATTGACTTTAAGAAAGCATTTAAAATAGGCAGTCGCACAGCAATGCTCAGAGCTCATGAGTCAGTATCATATCTTAAGAACTTCTACAATGTGAATAGTACTGAAATCACAGAAGTGGCATAAAATCGTGAGTGGAGTGATGCTTAGTGACCCAATGTCACCCACTCTATTCAACCTTGCTCTTGAACAGGTGTTAAAGCTACCTAAGGGTGTTGGGGCACATTCCATGGAGAGATAATAAAATATCTAGCTTTCACTGATGACATCGTAGTGGAGGCTACCAAAAGTGGAGGATTAACAGCTGCTATAGAAGTGCTACTTGATGAAGCAAAAGAGTTTGGCTTAGAGCCAGAATTAAGGTAATGTGCCACCACTGGAGTAATGGCTGACCAGAAAAAGATGTGGTTTCATGATGACAGCCCATTCAATGAGATACCGAATGTCAGTGACCAAATTCTAAAATACCTAGGAGTGGAAATTGTTTTCCCATAAACACCAAGAGGCTCCAAAGCATTAGTACGGATCAAAACTGAGCTAAGCAATTTGCAAAAGGTTCTCTCGAAGCCACAATAAAAATTATGGGCATTGAAGTCGTGTTGATACCACTGAATCAATACATATTGCATCATGACGATATCAATGTCACCACCTTAGGCATAAGACAGCGAGATTACAAAATATACAAGGAAAGCACTCACTTGCCCGAGGATAAACGTTCTGGTATGTTTTACGCCAAACTATTGTTATTATTATTATTAAAATAGTTTTACTGGACCAGAGCCAATTATGAGCTCTCACAGGGCTGTCCAGAAGGATTTATTTTTTATTCATATTTAACTAATATTTTCTCAATTACAATTTTTCAAAACTTTATAACTGGTTTTATTTCAAATGTTGAAGTTTCTGACAAAATTTCACTAATCGGCTTATTTCCAAAATTTGATGTTCACTGCTGATTAAACTTTGGACATTCACACAACAAATGTTTAACTGTTATCATGACTTTACATTAAGAGCATTCAGGAGCAGGTTTACATGGGTCATTCATTATATGTCCTTGTGTTAGATAAGAGTTACCTAATTACCGACGTGTCATTAGTACTGTGTATCTCTCTATTTGGTATGGTGAACTCCAATTTGTAACACTAGGTTTTATTTATTTTGATTTATTACCTTCAGGTTCTTCATCCCGTATATATTTACTTATTTATAATACTTATCTTTATATGTTATAAAATCAGTAATGGGGATATTTACATTTGATCTTGCCATATGAGTTGCTTCTTTGGCTGCCTTATTAGCCTCTTCATTTCCTTTGATCCGTATATGAGCAGGGATCCAAAATATTTCAATAGTATTCCCACTTATATAACTTAAGGAGTATTAACTTAATTTGTTGTACAATATTATTTTTTTGTAACTTTTAATAGCTTCTATAGTGCTTCTTGAGTGACTCAAAATAATAAAAAAAAATTTACATAAGGTTTATTTTTATGGCTGATGCAATTTCCGCACAATTCTTCTGTGAATACCAAGTATTGTCAGGTAGAAAAAACTGATATATTTTGTCTTGGATACTGCTATATATCCACTCCATATTATGATCTATAACCATCCCACCCGGGGAACTACGTAAGCAATGACGTATCTTAGAGTTACTGGTCAAGGTCATTTTCTTTATGTCAATTCCCTGCTGATGCAATAAGGAGGTAGACAAACCTCCGCCTGCTTAGGGGATTTGGGGAAGTGAGCTGACCCTTCTTCTTCTCTTGGCCTCGGAACCATCTGTGTATATTTCGTAAAATGCAGATCTTTTCGGCTTATATGCTCTATTGTATATTGTCTATGCAGTTCTGGGGTATATAAGTAACTTCTGATAAATATCTTAAGTGTGTAAATTCTTGTTTTATTCGTAGTCCAAGAGGTAGTATTACTATTGAATATGACTGTATATTTGCATTCAGTGACTCAAAAAATCTTCTAGGTCTAGCTTCGAAAGGTGGTGAATGATATTTTATATAAATATATATCTCTTAATTCAAACAATTCTTTGGTTGGTGAATCACTCGTCTGAAATCTTAGGGGCACTCTTCTTTGTTACTCTCTATGAAAAGGCTGTGATAGTTCACCATATCAAACTTATAAAGGTGAAGTTAGGATAATGTAAAGGTTCCAGAACATATTCCAAGCCCTTCGTTGTGGATTGGATCTAATGTTTGCAAGCATTGTGTCTGATGCTCCTGATGCTGAGCATATATTAGCTTCTTAATCAATTAATGATAGACATCACTGTTGCTTTATACACTATAGTAAGGGTATGTCTATCGACTCCCCCAAGTAGTGTTCAAATGTTTTTAAATTATATTTATGCTCTTTTACATTTTGATATCATGTATGTTATATAGACTGTCCATTTCAAGTGATTATCTATTACTAATACTAAACTTTTGCAGTTTGGCCACCTGGTATACTAAGATTTCTGGTTTCTAAATCTATTGCTTCACCTTTTCTTCCATATCTTATGTTTATAAAAAAAATTACTGCCTGAGTTTTATCTACGGAAAATCTTAAGGCTACAAATGAGGCCCTTCTATTTTTATTATGGATTTATTAATGATTGGCTCTGCACGTTTTAATGCGAGATGCTGAATAATATATGGAAAAAAATCTTCCATATGCAGGTTACTCTTAAATCCAATAGGTAGATTATTATTTAAATCATTTATTACAGTAAGCAGTGTGCCACTAAGGACGCTTCCTTGTGAAATATCATTTTCAAGTGGGAATGTTCTGGACAATGCACCATCAATTCTCACCTAAAAAGTTTGATCTGTCAGAAAGTTTTGGATAAATGTCCACAGTTGCTGTATTTATATAATGTTTTTGATAAATTTTTTTTCGTTCAAATCCTCCTCGTATGTGATGTTCTGAGATCAATTGAGAATCTAATGTAGATCTATTACATTTGACCCGAATTAAGTGGGAGTCAGAATCTTATTTTCTCGAATGTGCCACGTTAGTAGAGCAACTTGTTAAAGAAAATGGTCTGTAATTATTTACATTATACTGGGATCCTTTTTAGGTTTGGAGATAAGAATTATCATGGTATTTCATCATTTATCTTGAAATAAATTTTGAAGCCATAAATGATTATGAATCTGTAAAAGGTATGACTTCGCTAAAGGTGCTAAATGGCAGATTATCCAGGAACAGATTTATTGCTGTTCAAGAAGGCATACTCCAAATCTTCCTTATTAAATGTTTTATTATGATATATATCTTCTATTGTTTCAAAATTTATTGTTATTAAATCTATAATATTGTTCTTTGTGAAGAAGTGTTCATCTAAATTTTTATCACTATTTACATTAGCTAAGTTTTCTCCTACCATATTACTTAATTCTTTCGGAACATATACTCTCTTTTCATATTTCAATATGGCATGTCTAGGGGGTTTGATATGGGTTCCATCTATTTTCCTGTTCCGGAATTTTTCCAATATTTTTTGTATGGGAGTATCATTTGAGAGATCTTACACATATTGCCTCCATGAAATGATCCTTCCTTGAATTACTTCTCTTTTAAATTTTGCAGATATTTTGTTCTATAGAGGTTTTAATGTATCAATTTTTAGTAATAATTTAGCCCTTTTTTGTAAATTTCCTTCTAATATTAGTAAGGGTTCATTGATTTTATTGAATTTTTATTCAAATTGTCCAGTCGTTTCCCTTTTGAGTATTTTAGTTTTATCAATTCTGTTAGCTTATCAGACCAACATGAAGCTTTATGTTTTGTTGTATGATATTTTGATTTTGCTGTTAATTTACCTGCAGCATTCTTAATGAAACCAACAAGAAATGTATTGGTTTCCTTATGATCTTTTAAATACTGCTTTATAGATATTGTAATGAGTGACGTGCTAGGCAGTTTTATTTTGTAATAATGAAATTTTATATTGAGAAACGATCACTCTTAATTATACTTGAGGCACATAGAGTTGTCCACTGAAGAAAATGCTCCGTTTGCTTTTGAAAAGGTACTGATTTCGTCATCATATATAAGGCAAATGTCATTTGAACCCATGAATTCTTCTATCTTATTTGAGTTTGTACATTTATAGTCCCATATCGGGTTGTGAGAATTAAAATCACTTACTATAATGTAGTTTCCGTGGCACTGTTAAGCAATTCTTAAGTTTATTCAGTGTTGTAATTTTTACTAGGCTGCTTGTATAAAATGTAAATAACATTATTATCGTTTTTTTATTCGTATTTTGATAACTGATATTTGCACGTCAGTAATGTTTACTGGTACTCTGCCACAACGTACTTTATGTACAAATATGGTTGTACCGAAATTTCCTACTTCCTCTCGTGAAGTAGATGTTAAGGCCTATTTACCTATTGTTACTAATGTTTTGGCGACATGTTGTGAACATATCATTGGTTCATATTCTTTTAGTAATCGTTGTATTTCTCCTAAGTGGATCTGGTCTGTAGGCCATTTATGTTCCATTGTATAATATAGCTATAGAAAATATTAAGTTAAAGATATCGAGTTTTACTTTCTTTTTTTTCGTTCTTTTTTTGTATTATCAATTTTCGATTTGTTCTAATAATTTACTCACTACATTTATTCTATTTTATTTGTAATATATGAAGCGTTCAATAAACATGCAACTGTTCAAATCAGTGGTTTCTTTTTTTCTGTATTTCACAAATTTTTCTTATAAATGTTTTTGTAAAACTATCTTTTGATATATTTTTGTTATTACTGTACAATTCAAAGAAGCTGTCATTATATCCGCATGTGTATTCATGTATACTTCTTGTTTCGTTTGTTCTTGTTGTAACAGTTCTTGGTGACGGAGTAACCTCTTCTCCCTTGACATAATCATTGTTATCTATGATAAGGTTCTCCTCTATTCTTCGGTGTTTTGTATATCTGCTTCCATACGTTTTACTATTATTTGAGAAGACAATTGTACATTCATATCTTTTGTCTGTGCTTTAACTGATGTTTCTATATTAATAATCGGCTTCTTCGTTTTGGGTGGTTTTCTCACCAAAGGTCTCTTTTTATCTTTAATTTCCGGTCCATCGCAACTTTCCTCTGCTACTTCTGTAGCAAATATTTGAAAAAATATCATCCATATCATTTACACTTATTTTTTTATTTCTTACCATTCCAGTTTCTTCTGTAACGTATTTTCCCGTGCTTTGTTACTTCTATCTGTGTGAGATTTTGTTTCAATATTGGTACTTGTTAATGGAATATTTGTACGTTTCTAAGCTGGATACTGAATTCCTCTCACTTTCACTTCGAATTTAGATTTTTTATTGACATCCCAGTTCTTTCTTGTAATATTTTCAACTCTGTATTGCATATAATATACATACTATATTCTTTGGACCTAGCATTATCTTCCTCATGTTTGTACGCTTTGGATCACTACACTTCCATTGAGTGGCATTATAGATGCAGAACATTTACATTCCACTGTATAATATAATTATTGAAAATATGACATTAATGTGCTCATGTTTTAGATTCGTCTTGTGGTTTATCAACCTGATATTCTTCTAAAATTTTATTAACATTTATTTGTTTTTCCTCATAAGACATTAGGTGCCCAATGCACTTACAGCCCTTTTCATGAGTGTCTAAATTATTAGTTTCTTTATTTCTGTGCTTAATAAGATTTCGTATAGTGTTTGTTAAACTTTCTTTAGTTTTTCTGTTGTTTTTGTTGCACAATTCAATAAAATATTCACTACAACCACATGTGTTTTTATGTGTCGTCCTCTTTCCTTTTACTCTTGCTGCACCAGTTACTGGTGATGGAGTGATCTCTTCTCCCTTCACATAATCATTTTTATCAATGGATTCCTCCACTACTATTTATTTGATTTTCTGGGTACTTGTTTCTCTTGGTTTTATCATCATTTTAGGATACAAAGGTATATTCATATTATTTTTCGATGTGTGTTCTTTATTTAGGTCTTTTCCTTTCTTTTAACAGTTAACAGTTTAGATGGAGTTCCCTCTAAAGGCCTCTTTTTATATTTAGCTTCCAGTTCATTACATCTTTCTTCTAATAATAATATTTCTGTGGTACTTGTATTGTCTTCTTGTGGTTCCATTTGCTCCAATATATCGAATGCATCTGAACCAATATCCATATTAGAATTTGTATACTTTTCTTGTTTCTTAGCAAATTTAGATTCTTCTTGTAAAGTAGTTGTCATTTCCGGAGATTGATGTATTAGGGGTTTGTTTCGCTGTATTTCATTGTTTGTTTCATTGTTCGATATTATAGGGGAAAAGTACGTTTTCTGGCAGGATCATGCATTCCTCTAACTTTTAATTCTAATCTGGCCTCTTTTATAGGCGTTCCTGTTCTCTCTTGTATTATATGTGTTGTACGTATAATACATACATTCATTAGACTTTGAATATTGATTTTGCCCACAGTTCACGCATTTAGGTTCACCTACCAAATAGAAAATTTATCAATTTACCAGGTAATAAGCGGTGTTTCTAGTTATCAAGCATCGCCTACGTTATGGGTCCACATACAAGAGAGAATAATGCACCGTTAAGAGAACACGTAACAAAGGCACATTCCCAAGAGTCCCTTACCAGAAAATAAGTCTCAGGAGGGAACGTGCAGGCAAAAGAAACTAGACAGAGCAACCCAAATGCCTCCAGGGACACAAGAGGTCCAAAGGGAACCAAAGTGACATCCTCTCCCAAGACCCCGCCCAACATGAGCCACGAATGGCGACTGGTGCTTAACATCTGTATATATGCCAAATTATGTTTGATATATATACACACACTTATCTAATGTTAATCACACCAGTGTATACCTATATATATATATATATATATATATATATGTGTGTATATATATATATATATATATATATATATATATATATATATATATATATATATACATATGCATATATATTATATAATATAACCTCAAACAATGCAACACCGTCACGTTACCACAACTCTAAATAGATGCGTGCATTATCATTTGTATCAATGTGCCATATTTCAATAAATCAATTCAAATTGCAAAAGAAGTGTGTGCATGTTTTTCCCCAGAAATGACTCATGAGAATTGGAAAAAAAAATCCAACGATATAAAGATTCCTACAAAAACTTACTGATGCCGCTCAAGCAAATGCTGTCACTGTGCAAACAGAAAAAAAAAACATTCGTCACTTTTTTTATCACAACAAACCCGCAATGACCTCTTAACTACATTTCTTCAGTTTGAGAATCCCTTTATCTAAAAAGCCAAGAAGTAAAGGCTAACCTCATTATGACACATAGGCTTCAGTTTCGAATCCTGCTTAAAACGTCACAGATTTTCCATTTGTTTCTTTCTTTGGCTCTGTAGTTACAGCCGAGTCCAATACGTGTGAAGTATAGATAGATTAAAGTTCACTTAATTGTAACACATTACGTGTATACGGGTATTGAAATTACCCTCCCCATTTTTTAAAACAAATAATAACCACTTGATTCTATACAATTATTATGCAATAATATTTTTATTACCACGACAGACTTCATCAAACGACCACTCCTTTGTTACACGTGAATTTTAATATCATGGAATATGGCCTTCAATGTATTTCATGCTTCTTTATGTAAAGCAATATCGTGCATTGTATCTACAAAGTGAAAATGCCGGTTATTTATTCCAAGGACTTACATTAGCATATTTACCCGATGAAGAAGTGGGCCGGAACTATACAGAAATTCTTTAACCTGCATTTAAACTTTTATTTTCCACGTATTGGTCACGTAATATATGCACAACAAAGTAATGACATATTTGTCGCATACACATACTGAATGATCGGTTAAATCACATCACATACTCATACACTAAAATTGAATGTACAAAAAAGACATGCAAAAATAATATATATACATACTTTATATATATATATTATATATATATATGTTATATATATATTTATATATATACTATATATATATATATATATATATAATTACTACAACGCCTCAAAGCACCTCATGACTTTCAAAGTTCCTCAGCAAAAGAGATAAGCAAAGGAAACCTTCTTAATCAGGTTTCAGAAAAGTTCTGAAGCTCCTTTAAACCATCATGCCCATTTCCCTCAAGATTTGTGAAATATTTCGTAACTGCATATTGTATTTAAAAAAAAAGTACAAAGGAGTTAGTACATACCAGCTCTGTGACTTTTGAATTCTGTAAAAGGAGAAAATGTTGCGGTGGTACGTATACTGAATGTTCTCCGGGGATGAAAAGATAAAAATGAGAGATGATTTGTTGGAAGATCTGAATCTCCATTTGAACTGTTTGGAGAAGGAGAAACAATGGTTGCTAATTATATGAATGCAACAGTAGGTGACAGAGAAAGGGTGAACCCAGAGACAGGTTTGGTGAGTGTAGGAGTAAAGAATTTTAGAGAACTGAGGAAATCTGTTCTGAAAAAGGTTAGACTGCTGGGAATATGTGATTTTAAGTATAAAGTATTCACAGATACACTTGCTATAAAAACAATGGTGCAGAGAAATGTATTAGAGTATGGGTTAGAGCAGGTTAGATGAAACATTTTGGCAACGAATGTAATGCAAAGAAAAGAACTGGCTTGAGATAATTAAATGTGGTTCGTTGGTAAGGAAAGTTCAGAATATGCTTACGAATGTAATTAGGACGACTAAGTTTAAGAAAAAAGTGAACATAACATAATGGGGATAAGATACGATGAATTCTGTCAAGATTTAGAATATTGAAGCGGAAGTTGTAAAGACTATTCAAAATCTTTTGGTAGTGAAAGTCAGCAAGAAGGGCTTTAGAGGGAAAAAAGCAGGAGGAGTAGGAAACAATACCTGCAGAATAACTGAGTTCATTGAGTGAATAGAGGAGATCGTTTGACAATCTTAAGGGTTTTTAATTGACATTGTTAAGCCTCAAATTTCCTCCTTTAATATACCTAAAAAAGAATTTTATATATCTTTCCCTTTTTGTTCAACATGCAAACATGTAAAAAGAGAACTCACTGTCGTACTTAGCAGTATGTATGCATACGTTAAATTTAATTTAATTTTTAAGAACACCTTACGAATCGAAAGTCTTTTCAAGTTCAAAGAAACCCTACCGGAAAAGTAAATTGATGTTCTTATAAACATCCATAATGGTATCCAGAATCGCATCAGTAAACTCAGCTTTTCCCAAAACAATTAAATGGAGAACCAATATACGGGATTTTTAAACATCAATCTTTCTTATAGTAAAATGTTAATGACTGAACGCTCATTTCACCTATGCCCCATTCTCCCAACAAAAAAAGGGATATTCGTGAAACGATGAATATTACATCCATTTATCTGTCGGTACATAACTCGGTTGAAAATATTTCAATAAATTCCTAGCTTGTCGTTTTCAGATATGCAGCCATTATTGGGTAAACAGTAGCTAGTTCTCAAAATCACTTACCGAGTACAATATGCTGATAAATTATGCTTGAATTTATTAAACGGAAAAAATTAGAAACGAGAATTCAATGGTAGATTCTTATTGCTTTACGACAGACAGAAGTGCTTAGTAAATCAAAAATGAGCAAAGGACATAGTTTTGAAATAAAGTCTGCATAGTTAAGGGTGCAGAAGTAACAGCTGTCTCCAGGTATATGCAATGGTATATCTGGTTCACCTCCTGTTATTCCCTATGTGATCAATTGGATACCGCTGTGGTTCAGTATTTCACTGATCAGACACTCAAATTCCCAAGGAGGAGGTTATTGTTAGCATCTAATTTCAGGACAAACTGTCTCCTCGTATTATCCCACCACTTAACAACAATCATCGTCTTTCAACTGCGAACATCAGCCATTCCATACACTATTCACGACCCATCTTATTCCAAATCTTTGCACCTACATCTACTGACCTTCTATTTTGATTTTCATATTAATTTTTAATTTTTTTTTCTCCTACTGTGAAAATAAGGTATGTAATAAATATAGGTTACGAATGCATATTTCCACATAAATTATTAATGCACTAACGGCCCTTTTCATGTAGATATCAATGACTTCTATAGTGATCCATGATACTGGTATTGACGATGTGCTGAGATAAGGAAAACATCCAGATAATATGTACGTAAATTATCGCATAATAATACTAAGGATACAGACCATTACAGCTGGAGAAAAAGATCACGTCGTTGTAGAGCTGGGTTTTTCAAACTACTGTTCCCGACCCATTAGTGGGTCGCAAAATAAGTAAAAACGGTCACAACAAACAGAACAAATCCACACAAAAAATGATGCAAGTGAGAGCAACAATCTCATTGCACTCATTACTCATACATCCATATATAATCCAAAGATAGAAAGAGCCTAAACACTGCACCTTATATGCGTTCTGCATTTTTTCTTGCATTCCAAATTGAAATCAACTACTTATGAAAAGCAAGCACACCCTACTCATTGAATGAAAAATTTAAGAAATATCTTTCACTGTGCCCTTTTTGCTAGGCTTCATCTTTTCATTTTCTACATTCTTCCTAAAAATATAGATACGCCATTAACTAAGTAGCTTCCATCCATAACTATGTAATTATCATCTGTCACTCATACATAAAGGAACATAATTAGTATAGATTTCTTGATTTGTTACACACAGGCATACTGGGTCTCTGTACAAAATACGGGAAGTAGTTAGAAAATCACTGTTCTAGAGCAGGTACTCTGCTTCCTCTGCAGGAAAAGAACTGGCCAGAGTTGTTCTTGCAGGAGCTGTGCCGGAGAATAGTTGTGGCAGAAACCATAAATCTACGGGGCATTATTCTTTGCGTCTTTAAGATTTCAATTACGATTCCCTCTTTTGCTTGCTGCATGTCTTCATGGCAAAACCAATTCTCAAGATATGCTTTCACAGGGTATTCGCAATAACCCAAACTATCTACTTTGGACGAGAAAGAGTATTAGAATAAGAAAGATTATAGACACTACTAAATTCATTATTTACTAATAAATCATGGATAACTACCCTATGCAGAAAACTTCTACTAATATATATTAAGTTACATTCGGCTGATATTTTATAATTCAGGAATTATGCAGGTGCATAGACCGTTTTTGCTACCCTGTGAAAATGACAGCAGAATCTCAGATGAGGAGAGCGAAAAAGTGAGTGAGTTGTGGAATTTACATTTGACATTTCATTTTTCGGGAAGGATGCTGAATCAACATTCGCGCTCAAAGAATGGTTTCTGTGTGAAGTTAGCAGGTCATGCAAGCAACCCTTGAATGTCATACTAAAGGGCTAAACAGACGATCAATATTACTGACAGTATTTCCTGTACTCTCATTATTACTGTCGGTGTGTCCGTCATACGGACTTCGTGTCAGTACCTGAAAATAGTGGTCCTTGAGATCCACTTTCAGCTATCAGTATGTGGATGGGGCTTAAATTAATGATGGTTTGTTCACAGGACTGTCAGTATAGTCAGTATTATCAGAAATCGGAAGAGGTACAATGTCTGACCAGCGAGGAAAACTGCTCCTTCGGGAATTTATTTCAGCTTTCCCAGGATTACCAAAGCGAAAATTATCTGAAGTAGAACAAGAAAATGGCTGCGTATGAGAAGATATTTGATGTATATAAATCAATCAAAGCTGACGCAACTGTAGAGGATGTAAAAAAGAAGATAAATACATTGAGAAGCAACTTTCAGAAGGAGTTGAAAAACATCACGACTCTAAACGAGTGGTGCTGGCACCGATAACATATATATCAACCGTCCTCATGGGTTTTTTTATAAGCTTTTATCTTGAAAAATTTGGAGAAGCCTCTGCAGACAAGAAATTCAATCGAAACAACAGTAGAGGTAATTGTATTTTATTGTTTAAACTGTTACATTTTACTCCATAACAATGAAGTGGCTACATTTGCAATAACTATAAGTTAACTAAAGCATTTTAATGATTTTATGATATATATATATATATATATATATATATATATATATATATATATATATATATATACATATATTATTATATATATAGTATATATATATATACGGTATATATATATATATATATATATATATATTTAATATATATATATATATATATATATATATATATATATATATATATGCTGCATATGTACAGTAACCTTAAATAGCGTACTAAATATTACTAGTTACGTGAACCCATACTACCAAACTTGTCTTATTGACAAAACACAGTCAGTGGATTAAAATTAGTTGTACGATGACATCAAAAGTGAGAAAAAAGTAAATTAGTCGGCTAAAAAGTGATACAGACACTTTTACCTTATTCTTATTCTTGTGATGTCAAACTACCGCCGCTTGTAATCTCCAGAAAATTGCACTGATATTAAATTTAATCTACAAACATATTTTGGCATTGAATTTGTCCTTCATTGCAAACGTATGAACAAAAGGCATCTCTGATACATTTTGCATCTCTTGATGGATTGTTGATGTGTCCTTTGCAGTTCCACTAGACAATCAGCTTGTAGGTCGGGGTCGGGACCTTCCACGATTTTACCTGTGTTGTCATGGTCCATAACCCGTTGAGAATAGTACACATGTCCAATCTCTCTAATCAAATAATTATGTAAATAACAGCATGCTAATGTAATAGATGAAGTTTTATGTGGTGACAGATTAATAGGTTTTTTGAATACTATTTCAAATCTGCTTACAAGCATTCCCAAAGAATTTTCAGCTACACGGCGAGATCGAGACAATCGATAATTGAATATGCGCTGATTATTTGTTGAATGACAGTGGCCATAGGGTTTCATTATATGACTGTCTAATGCAAATGCATCATCGGCCAGGAACACATAGGGAAACTCACTACTTGTATTTGCCATTGCTGATGGAGGTGGAATATTCAGTTCAGAATGCCTTAGCTTTTGCTCAAAATTTGTGTAATAGAGAACTCCACCATCCGATACTCTTCCACCCATCATAATAAACTCATAATTTGCGTTGACAAGACCCATTAATACGATGCTGAAAAAACCTGTATAGTTATAAAACATTGATCCTGAATGGGCAGGCTTCGTTATGGCGATGTGTTTACCCTCTAAAGCACCGATGCAGTTTCCATAATTCCATTTTGATTCAAATGCAGATGTAATCTGTTCCCATTCTTCGGCAGTAGTTGGTAGCTGTAAGGAAAACGAGATCAAATTTAATTGTATTATGAATATGAATAACGAGATACACGCACTGATGAAAATATAGCAACATGATACTGATTCAATTATTCTGCTTCAAACAATAAAGAAAATTCGAAAGTGCAAATTGATATATATAAAACATTCAAGATTATTACTCTACATAATTATTTTGATATATATATATATATATATATATATATATATATATATATAGATATATATATATATATAGTGTGTGTGTGTGTGTGTGTGTGTGTGTGTGTGTGTGTGTGCTATTTTGTATCGGATATATCATTAGTTGACAATGATAAAATTATTATTATTATTATTATTAGTATTATATTATTATTATTGTTGTTGTTGTTGTTGTTGTTGTTGTTGTTGTTGCTGTTGTTTCTGTTGATATTGTTTTTATTGTTTTATATTATTGTATTTTATTATTCAATTTATTATCATTTTATTATTTATTATGAATATCAATTATTTTTATTTATTATTATTAATGATAATAATTATTAGTAGTAGTAGTAGCAGTAGTAGTAGTAGTAGCAGTGGTAGTAGTAGTAGTAGTAGTAGTAGTAGTATTAATAATAGTATTATTATTTGTATTATCATTATTTATATTATCACCATCATCATCATCATCACCACCACTTCCTACTACTCCTCCTTCTCCTCCTCATCATCATCATGATCATCATCATCATCATCATCATTAATCCTGGATGACAATCTGTCGGATGACGGACAAAGTTCTGGTGCGGAAATTGACGATATGCCACAACCCAAGAAGAGAAAAATTAAGTACAAATCAGATGACCTTCTGTACTTAGCCTGTAATTATCTTCAAAAAGATGATAGCAGTGACCTAAAAATTGCACAAGTTTTGGGCTAGCAAAGTAACGAGTCTGCCACGAGATCAGAAATTACTGGCTGAGAAATATGTTAATGACATCTTATTTGAAGCAGAAATGGGGACGCTGACCAGACATTCAGTGAAGATATATGAATTATTTCTAAAATATCTCACCAGAAAGGATATTTCGTCGTGAAAGCTCATCCAGTTTGATGAGTGAGTATAAGCTCTGTGGAGGAGGGTTAATATAGAGTTCCGTTTAAAATCAAAGAAACACGAACTATAAAAATTCATTCCCATAGCAGTAAATGTGTTTTTTCTATACACACCTGTGTCAAAGCCTGAGTCACCTCTAGAAACAATAAGAGGTAAATAACAGGCTTCCCTTCCTTGATCTTATTGTTTCCAGAGGTGACTCAGGCTTTGACACAGGTGTGTATAGAAAAAACACATTTACTGCTTTGGGAATGAATTTCTATAGATTGTGTTTCTTTAATTTTAAACGGAACTCTATATTAACCCTCCTCCACAGAGCTTATACTCACTCATCAAACTGGATGAGCTTTCATGACGAAATATCCTTTCTGGATTGATATTTTAATAATAATTCATTTATCTTCACTGAATTTCTGGTCAGCGTCCCCGTTTCTGCTTCAAATAAGATGTCATTAACATATTTCTCAGCTAGTAATTTCTGATCTCGTGCCTTTCAGGGGAGATATTTTGATAATACTTGTTTTCCTTCACGACTTTTTATTTCAGATTTCTAAACAAACTGCTAATGGAAAAAATGGTGCATTAAACACCTGTATCTACTGTAACGAGACTGAAGATGTTTACAAGTTTCCCTTTCTTGCATGATGATACCTTCAGGAGAACATGCACATCCGTTATTCAAAAGAGGTTTCCGGTTGTGGACTTGAAAATTATCCCCAAAAATCCCTTAACTATTGGATCTCTGTTTAGAGTCAAACACCGACTCAGTCCTCTGCTTTTGTCCAGCGTCGTATATAAATACATTTGCCCGAGATGTGATCACGGGACATGCGTGGGATGCACGAAGAGGCTGTTGAAGTTTCGAATAGATTCCCACAGGGGCATAAGCCATAGAACAGGTAGTAGGTTATCTAATCCGGAACAATCTAATATACGTAATCATTCAAAAACAAGTAAAACATATATTGACAGCAAGGATTTTTCTATCTTGGGCCAACTGCGGAACAACAACAACCTGACTATTTTAGAATCTATAATTATCAAAAAGACTGTACCGTCGTTAAGCACCCAAACGTCCTCTGTAAAATCGTTCATAGCGTAATTTGGGTAGCTGGTTTGCCTCACTCTGTTTTACTTTTTTTTTTTTTATTTTTTTTTTTAGTCTTACTCTGTTTCTAAGATTTTAGTGAAGTCCTGTACTTGTAATTTGTTTGGCTATGAAGGTGCTGTTGAATTTTAACTTTTTACTTTTTACTTTATTGAGAGCTGTTGCCATTACATTTTTAATATAAATTAAATCAAATTGAATATTAATGTTCGCATATTTTATATATTTTTAGCCCTGAAAATGCGACTTGGAATTCGTCGCGAAACGTCGGCAATTGAAATAACTGTTGAAAGATGAGGATGCCTTCCCTACTACTTCCTTCGTGATATATCTCTTTGAGCTCCAGCTTATATATAATATATATATATATATATATATATATATATATATATATATATATATATGACATATATATATAATATATATATATATAGTATATATATATATATATATATATATATACACATATATATATATATATATTATATATATATATTATATGTAATTATATATATATATATATATATATATATATATATATATATATATATATATATATATATATTGTGGCAAAGTGCCAAGTATCTGGTTACTACACTTACCAATCATGAAATGAGTACCTCACAACAGCCAGACACCTGAACCTTCATCACAGGTAAAATACGACTGAATACTCTAAAGGCAACAGTGATCCCTTAAACAACTTACCAGTATTGCAGAAAATCAGACAAGTTCATTAAAACAGGTGTGAGGTAACTTATATGTAATTAAATTAATTAAAGGGTATCACTCTATCAACAACTTAAAAGATATTTGTAGGCCTATACTTCCTCGTCAGCAAACCTTCCTTCAGATAACAACAGGTAGGAGTTTGTTGCATCTCTTCTCAATCAACAACTCTGAAGAACAAATCAACAAACGATGCATCCTTCTTCTGCAATTCCATTAACTTCTCTCTGGTCACTTGACCCACTTCAAGGGTTGAATTCTCAATACCTGCTAACTCAGCTACTGTAGTTTCACTACTGTCATCAGGAACAATTTGACTACTCGGAGTCTCTTCAGGAACAACAGGTTCTTCTTCTTCATCGTTGTCTTCTTCTTCATCTTCTTGGGAAATCTCTTCTTGGTCAGCACTAGGAGAAACATCATTTCCCTGGAACAATTCTTCTTGGTATGTAAATCCTCAGTTTCTTCACTTGCAGCCTTAGTCCTCTTCATACTTCTGGTAGTTACACAACTAGGAAACCGGTGGGGGTTATTCTTCTCCAACTCTACCGTAGGACTAATCCTCAACGGTTTGTCTGTCACTACAGGACAAGGAATAAATGGTACACCACCAGCTTCATTCCCCAACAGAACATGTACACCTTCCACAACTAGTGAGTCCTTTACTGCGAAATCAACATTCCCTGTCACCAATTCACACGACAGGTGTAAGCGGCATATAGGAGTTACTTCCTCTCCTCCTATACCCTTCAAAATAACTGAATCTCCTGTAAGACGAGGGTGAGCACCACACTATGGTTACTCCCTGTACTACCACACTATGGTTACTCCCTGTATCACGTAATATCTTGACTGGTACCTGCATACTTCCTTCTTGAGTGACAGCATACCTCATAGATATATGGCTTAAAAGCCTCCACACTGCTAAGCCATTCACTGCTTGAGGTTACATTTCCTATGGTTGTTAAACATTCAGCTTGTTTAGTTTCAGTCTTCTCCGGAGTCTGATTCTTTCTTACACTGCTCTTCGTAGTTTGTTTCACCTGGTCACCTTTCACTACTTACCAACTAGCTTTGACAGCTGTTGATTCTGGTAACACTCTTGACTGAAGTGTCCTGCTCTTCCACACTTGAAGCAGACAACATAAGGTTTCTGTAACTGTCTTGAAAAACTGGATGAGGATTTCACATTAGCTTGCTGAGGTGTACTACCTTGTGTACTCTTGGTAGTATCACCTGTAGGTTTCCCATTAAATTTGTTCCTGATATTTGGATGAGACTTAAAACCTGGGCATTGTAATTGTGTTTGCTACTAATTATATGTAATCTTCACTCAGTTTAGCAGCTTTCTCAAGTTTCTTCACCTCTCTCTCTCTCAAACAGGCTCTTATATATTGTTCAAGGACAAGTAATTCTTCTAACTCATCAAAAGTTTTAACTTTATCAGACTCTAACCAATGTTTAAAACACATTCTCACTTTATAAGCATAATCTAAGAAGGTTCCCTTCTCATCTTTTCTTAAATTTCTGAATCTTTCATTGTAGTCTCTGGGTTCATCTGGTAAACTTGTAGCACATTGGTGTTTAAGTACCTTGTAGTCTTCACACTGATCAGCTGTTTAAGGCTAGATAAGCATCACTTCTCCCTTTTACCAATAAAGACACTTTGTAGCAAAACTGACCATTTATCTTCTGGCCATCCCATACCTGAAGCCACTTTCTCAAAGTGATAAAAAAACTCATCTGGAGTTTCTTCAGTAAACTTAGGGATTAACTTCTGGACTCTTACTACATCAAATACAGGGTCTTGATTACCTTGGTTAGGGTTAGACGGTGTCACAGGTAATGTGGATCTAGCTCTTATCAATTCCATCTCCCTTTCATGTCTTCCGACTTCTCTTTACTCTTTTATCCTTTCTCTTTCCTCTTCTGCTGGTTTTTCTTCTTGTCTTTCTCTTTTCTCCTTGTCTTCTCTTTCTCTTTCAGCTTGCATTTTCAGCTTAATCTAATTCTCTTCTGCTTCAATGCGTCTAAGCTCTAACTCTGCATCACTTTTCTCTTTCTTTTCTTCTTGCTTGTTTATAAGATCAGCACGTACTACATTCAACAACTCTTGAACTAATTCTAACTCATCTTCACCAGTTATTCTACGAGAGTCTATCAACGATTCCATACCAAGACATCTTTTTGTGCCTTTACCATACTAGTAGACACATAACCAGCACATGCCACTGCTAAAGCGCTTCATGTGGCTTAGTCAGAGTGGTTTCAGATAACACTTGGATGGAAGGGGCTGCTAAAAATTCCTGAACCTTGAACTGAGCCATTTTCTCTAAGTTATTAACTAACAATTCAATACAATAAATGGAAAACAAAAACTATATGGTCACTCTCCTAACAAAATATATCCCTAACACCACCATTATAGACTAGAGTGATAATGTAATCTGTTTTCCCAGGTCTGGGGACCATTAATACTTGTGACAAAGAGCCAAGTATCCAGTTACTACACTTACCATTCATTAACTGATACCTCACAAAAGCCAGACACCTGAACCTTCATCACAGGTAAAATACGACTGAATACTCTAAAGGCAACAGTGATCCCAGAAACAACTTAGAAGTACTGTAGAAAATCAGACTAAGTTCATTAAAACAGGTGCGAGGTAATCTTATATGTAATTAAATCAATTAAAGGGCATCATACATCAACAACTTGAAAAGTCTGTCTTTCCCTGGTTCTAACTCACTTCAATTAAATTGAAGGAAAGCAGCTCAATTACCACTCTATATTTCTACCTAAACAAAATTTAATATACTGGTGAAAAAGAAAAAACTCAAAAATTTTAAATACAAAAATTTATTATCAAAGTGAAATTCACAATCTCAGGGAAATTTACTGTTGCTTGAAAACAACACAAAGTTTAATTAATTCTTGAATTAATTAAGTAAAATTGAATCCAAATTAATTTATCACAAAAATCAAGAAAATTAATTAATTCAATCAAAATTTAAAAGTGTTAGGTTAATAACTAAAATTTGGAAATTAATTCACATGTACTAAACAACACTAAAACTTGAAAAGAATTCCAATTAAGTGCAAATTAATTCACAAGTATTAAATTCAATTAAATGTGCAAAGATTAACTAATGAAAACAATTAAGTTTATCAATTTGTGAATGCAGATGAAAACACAGAAGAATATGGAAACACCAAAATTGCAAAAACAGTAATCACACATATGTATAAAAACACACTTCAATCAGAAAAAATGGCTAAATGCACAAAAATCACTTCAATAAGAAAAATGGATAAATGCACAAAAAAATCACCAACACCAAAACGTGGAAAAATGGTAAAAGTTCCCCTGGCATAACCTAAGTACTTTCAGTATTTCAAGTACTTTTTAAGTTTAAGTTTAGTGCACTGAACTCGCTAAAAAAAACTCTTACCTTGGTATACCAATTTTATGCCTTTTTCGAAATCACCAATAAACACTTACACACGAGGCGCCAGTTACACACTTTTACAACGTCTGTTCAGATTCCACAAATAAATACTAATAATATCAATTCTAAAATTCATATGAGTGACCAACAAAATATGTATAAAATCTTTTATGTTAAACGTTATCACTGAATGCTTTACGAGAGAGAGAGAGAGAGAGAGAGAGAGAGAGAGAGAGAGAGAGAGAGAGAGATCCCAACACAATGAGGTCTTAAGTCGGAATAAGTCTGAAAGTACACAAATGAGAGGTGTTGAAATAACTGCTAATTTAAGTATGCACTACAGATATGGAATAATTAACTCGATGTTGTTACCAAATAGATAATAAATGTAGTCACTTAATACATAAAAGTTTCTATACTAATATCAGTTACTTACAATGATACTATGCTTTAAACAATTTCTAGATTACAAATGAAAGTTTCTTAATAAGGGAACAACTAACTTCACAACATATTTATCAATATAATCAATAAAGGGAAGTAACCATTCATGTAACATATATAAAATAATGTTGTTTTGGGTGAAGAACCCGGGAACCGCTGCTATTTTAAAACGTTACATTGCTTGGCGGCAACTGCAGAGGTGTAGAGCCTTCTCGCTAGTCTTGTGTGGCCAGTGGCCACCCGCATAAGATACACAATGTTTCAAAGTGCGCGGGAACTATTCCCTGTATTCCCCACGCTCGCTGCGTCCGGTGTGGCCTCACCATTAGTGAGGGGTCGAGCGGGAGACAGCAAGAGAGCCCATACAAACACCAAAATATTGAAAGTTAATGCTATGTTACGGAGAACAACCATCTCCCTGCTCAGGCAGTAAGGAATGAAATTAGTCACAAAAAAGCGGTACTTATACCAAGAGATCCAGAGGTTAGCCGTTACGTCACTCCAGTTGACAATTTCTTAATCTTCTTTATCAGTAATTGGAGGAAGATTTTATCTATAATATCCGAGTCCCAAGCTCCTTTTAGTAGGTTCATCGTATTTCTTTACTTAATCAAAGCTGATTCTGCCATCTGGCTTATCTGCCTGAAGAGGGAGACAGTTGTTCTCCATGATATAGCATTAACTTTCTACATTATGGTGTTTTAATGTGCTCCTTTTTATTAGGTAATAATATAGTATATAAACTGATATTTGTTTTCTTGCAAAAGCTTTATTTTATACAACTAGATTTGATAATATTTCTTTCCAATAAATAATTGGAATAAACTTTTTATCCCATTTATGCCATGATTGTTGTCAATAACATCTACAAAAATTCAACTGTTCTTTCCACAATACGACAATTTACATTTTTATCCTGTTCTATCCTCTTTTTCAATGATGTTTCCAGTTTAAGGAAATGGTAATAAAACAATTAGGCCAAAGCCAAGCACTGGGACCCCTGAGGTCGTTCAGCGCTAAAAGGGAAATTGCAAGTAGAAGGTTTTAAAGGTGTAACAGGAAGAAAACCTCGCAGTTGCACTGTGAGGCAATTACTAGGAGAGTGTGGAGAGAAAGACGAAAGAAAGATATGAACGCAGGTACAGTAAAGAGAATGAAGGGGTTGCAGTTAAGGCCCGATGGGAAGCTGCAAAGAACCTTTAGTAATGCCTACAATGCACACACTGGGTGAGGGTCACTGACGGGACCAGGCCCCTACGTCAAGAGTTTCGTGGGATTTGATGTAGACGTCCTTTTGTATTGTCAAGATAGTTCCTTATAAGTGCTTGCTGCATTGTATTACTGCTCTTGAATGTTCTATTAACTACAAAATTCTTATGATGGATAGTATCTTATAAATCATTACTTGAAAATTAAAAGCAAGCTTCTGTGTTGTAAGTGCTCTGCGGTTGTCATTAAAAGTCCCTTTTCCCTTTCTTAGCGCACTTTCTAATACAGAATCAAGATATTTTAATGCCATGCCTCATTTGCCAATCATATCGATTTGTTCATTGATATATTCAGGACGACATACAAGTAATGCTCTTAAAAACATAGATGTGAAAACTGATTCTTCTACTCTATTGTTTTGCCCAAGGTAAAAACGCACACAAGCAGAGATATACTGGTTAAGCTTTCTGTACACAAAATCCTTGTTAAAGTTTCATGGTTTGGAATAGAGATACGATCAAACATTTGTTGGGAAATGCGGAATGAAAAGCAAGTAGCTTTTTGGGTGAAAAAAAAGCATAATAATAATAATAATAATAATAATAATAATAATAATAATAATAATAATATAATAATAATAATAATAATAATAATAATAATAATAATAATGGCACAGAATACTTCTATAATTGAGCTTTATTTTTTTTTTTTTGAACGATAATCGTTCCAGTATATTCTTAATCAGATATTCGTATTCTATCTCTTTCCTTTTTCTTCTTCTTGATTTTATTTTTCCTTACTGTCTATTTTTACTTCTTCTAATAATCCATTACTTTCATCCTGATGGTCTATTGCGGTGGTTGTTTGTTGGCTATGAAGATGTCATAACTGATCCTATTCATACAGCCACAGCGGTAGAATGGCTTTAATGTTTCAAATAGATTTTCTCTGGAAAATTGGATTCCAAATTTTGTATTGTGATACACAGAAAAGTATCCTCGTTAGGACAGTCTTATTTTTGGAGAATATAATAATAATAATAGTAATGTTACAAACGAGGGATTTCATTCTATACTGTAGAGATTGAGGTTCCGTCGACAACTTTCAGATAATACTGTAAAATAGTTTGCGTTTGCGTTAACAAAAAACGGAAGAAAATGCTCCGGAATCACTGGGTCATTGTGAAGAGGGCATACATTCCGTCAATAATTATTGTTTTGAATCATCTTTCATTCATTCCCAATGCGTTACAACATTCGTGGTGAATGAAAAAATATTCTTAGTAACCACCCAATTAAATTTATGGGCATAAGTTCTTTACCAGTTACTAGTCTTTTTCGCTACTTTTCGCAAATAAACAGCTCCCTGGAGTTTACCTGGAGGAATTACGGGTTCTGCTCCCAAGACTCTCTCCTTGCGACAATGTCTACTATCATGGGGTTGCCTTTGTCAGTTCAAAATGTCTCCAAATACGATTATGTTTCATCATGCCTGCTTTCAAAATATTTACGCTAACGGGAGGAAATTCTCAGCCTACCTAAGATTCGTTACGCCTGTGACCATGACAGCTGTGAAGAGTGAAAATAAATCAATCTGGTATTACCTCCCTCCGACAGATTCCTCTTGTCCAAGGCTAAAATTGTTCTTGAATTCCATTCTTTTAAACCCCCTTTACTGCAATTATCCGCCGAAAAGGCCCCTCCGTTAAGGCTTTAAAAGCTTAAGGTCAATAAAAAGCAACAGAGGCTATGGAGAAGTCGTAATACTTTAGCGTAATATCATAGTAACTCAACATAAGAAAATGGCTGCTAGTGAAAATTGACTGAATTGTGATAAGAAAGCTCCCGCGGTCGAAATCTTACTTTTTTCTGTCTCATTCTTCAATGGCTTCTCTGTAACTGACTGTGTGACTCAGCTTTTTCCCTACAATACACTTTTCTTCTACCATTTCAGTATGCAGAAATTCGTTTATGCCGAAGATACAAAGATGTGCATTTCATCCCAAAATCATCTCTGCCCTTCAAAAAAAGGAAGTTTAAAAAACACACTTAAGGAAAGTCAAACTCAACTATTGAAAACAGTGGTAAATTTGCAATTGACACAGCAACTGATGAACACATAAACACTACGTGTAAAGGTCCGTCCACACAGTCGAGCTTTGTTTGACGAACTTTGTTCTATGTAACGTCAGAAGCGGAAAAACAGCGGCAAAATTCTCACTTTTCCCGCTGTTTCTCCGCTTCTGACGTCATATCGAACAAAGTTCGTCGAGCGCAACTCGACGTGTGTACGGGGCCTGACAAAGAAGACAAATATCGCGTAGGAATCATACAATCAACAGTTTCCCTTGAGGGCAAAATAACTGTCCACAAAGTATTCAAGTCTTTCATAATGGGAAAAGTCTCTGGCTCCATAGGCAGATGAGGGTGGCTACTCATGAATCTCCAGTTATCAAATTCTTTCTTGTACCTTTCAGTAGCTAAACGCTTTTGAAACTACTTACTACTCACCTGTGAATCGAAATGTCTCGGCCTTCTTTTGAAAAGTCATGACGAGACCCTCTAGTAGCCTTTCAGGATGTTGCTGGGATGTTACTTTTCTTGGTATCTCAAAGGCTTCTGAGAGAACTGAGCATAATGTTATATTGTCCAAACTCTCCACGAATTTTGACTTTGACATCAGTTTCATAACAAGAAAACGAATTCTTAAAGGCCTGTAAAATATCTATAGACAAAAAGGACCCGTTTAATTTATTCTTTAGGACAGTTCATGACATCACCACCTTACCTTCGTAAATAGACGAGAGAAATGTATTTCACTTTTACCTTCATGAAAAACTGGAATTGCAAAAGCTGCAAAAACAAAAATCTACAACTCAACATTCGGTTAGACAATACTGCTGTGCCTTGTAAATCATTTGCATGGAATTTGATAACAAGCAGATGGTTTCAATGATATAACGAATTCTATCTGATAGTTAAGAAAACAGAACCAGAAATTCTCATAACACTAACCCCTCGCTGTATTCTATATCGGGAAAAAAATGCTTAGCGTATTTTCAAGTGTTTAGTCGTCATGGGCCTTAGCTAACAGTAATCTCGTTTCTTTATTATTAAAAATAGGTGGATATTCAATCATAACTTACATGTTGCGTAGCGTAAGCGACAACTTCTTGTAGTAATTATGCGTATTTATTTTAAGATGAGTTCGTTGTACAGTTATAAGCACTATGCCAGAGAGAGAGAGAATTTTTTACTATTAAAACTAGTACCAGAACATCCAAGTTATTGACGACTTAATAAAATTGAATAGGAAACTAAATAACAAGTATAAAGGATTTCATATCAGAAATATATATATATATATATATATATATATATATATATATATATATATATATATATATATATAATTTAGTATAAAATATCTTTCCATATATACTATAGATACATACACACATACTGCATAGGTATATCATTTAAAATTTGTTGAGGAGGCCCGCCTTCTATCAAAATACATAACTGCTCTATATTACAATCCTTCTCAAGAATCGTAGAAAGGATAAAATGTCCATTTCTGTCACCTCCTCACCTCCCCAAGAGAGAAAGCTATGTATTTTAGATCCCCAAGACTGGGATATTCGACCAGTAAATGCTTCACAGTCGAGAGGACAATACAGTTGTCTCAGAATGGATGGTTGTCACCGGACACCAAGAACCCATGAATCAATCTTGTATGTCCAATCCTTACCCTACAAACATCGTTCCTATTCTCTTTGGCATATAAGGATATGACCAAGGAGATACTGATGACGAGATAGTGCGCATCTTTTGATTTGTTTCAATATTTTCCAAATGCGACTGGCAAAAGTTTTTCATTTCTGACCAATCAATACTTAGGACTTCAAGCTTACTTAATGCCTGAAGTCGTAGGCATTGATTGAAGACCAGCCAAAAATCACATTGTATTCAAAAATCAAGAGCATCATCAACAGAAGGAAAGTCCTCAGCTGAGTCATTTAGTATTGAGTTGTGTTCCTGGGATACTGTCCAACCAGCCTCATCAATGTTCCATTTAGGTAACATTGAAGATGGCGGATTTAAAGATATATTCATCACTATTGTAGATGAGTCAGTTGTTGACAGTGTGCCTGTTTGAACATGAATCTGTGTAGACTTCCGTATTTAGGATTCCCACAATATCACTTTCTATGATGAAAGACAGACAATTTCCTCTTGATTGGTAATGATCTCACCCCAAAGAGGGTTTCAACGTCATATCTTCCAGAATGATAAAGTGACGCGGTGGCTGTTGGATAAGGGATTTAAATTCATCAGTTGAGAAGAGAGAGCATATGGTAAATTTTCTTTGCAAATGGATCTG
>NC_087220.1:37763825-37769106 GCF_015104395.2 Macrobrachium nipponense | reverse complement strand
TACACACACACATATATACATATATATATATATATATATATATATATATATATATATATATATGTATTATGGCAACCGATTGGATAAGCAACGGTAACCAACTTATTACACTGCAAGGATATTGACATTTATGGTTTGTCTAACTCGATTCTGTGTGTAATTTATTTTTTCCAAGGAAATCATATTCGATATTAATGTGTTGATTGCGGTTTTTTAATATATTATAAGTATAAAAAATCACGTGTGAAGTTGTGACACACACATACACACACACACACAAAACCACTCTGGATGAAGAATGCAGAGAATGGAAAAGTAACGCTCACAGCGGGAAGTAAGTCACGGCTAATGAAGTCCAAAAGAGAAACCATCGAATCCCACTGATTACATTGACGCCCTAATCAAGGAAATGTCCCCAACAGAAATTGCCTCTCGGTCATTCATTCGGTCTCGACCACCTTCCAGGTAAGGTAGTCAATGGCCTCCGGTATAATAGGACTTGAATTGCCTCAAATCACTATTTCAGACTTTGTCTTGTATTATTTGATGCGATTGAAGGGATCTCTGTGTAACTGCACTAAGCTTTCTGTTTTGGTTTTTCAAGTCATTTTCTTTTCTCGTGATGGTGGTCTCTATATAACCCGGTCATATATTTATCATTCAAATCTTCCACCGAGTGTTGTAGTGCCGTTAGTGCATATCACGAGGCGCACTGTAGGTATTACTAAAAGGTGTTTCAAGTATCCTTTCGGACCCTCGTTGCAACAACCACTTTTTAGCCTTTTTCTTGACCTTCATCCTGTCATGTTTCTTCCATCTTGCTGTCCAACCTCTTTAACTATTACTTATTGGTGCAGTTGTGAAGTTTTCTCTCAGTTCACTTTTAGAACCTTTGTGCTTCAATCTCCTTATTTTATGGATGTCCAATTCCTTCTTTTCACTGTCTTAGGCACTGACTGCCGAAAGTGCCACTGTGCTCGGCTTTACAGCCTAAATCTTAGTAAATCACTTACCGTTAATGAAACAGGTTAGTTATGTCGAACCATGACCTTCATCTCCTGGATGCCACTGCCGATGGCGTCTGAGGGAGGGATCACATATCCCAAAACCCCTACTATCGATTAATGAATCGTGGAAAAATACTTTCCTTTCTGTCATTTGCCCAAAGGGGAGGTTCCCTCTTCCCCTATGAACCCACGATGTCATCTTGGATGCCGAATACGAAAGTTATGTTGATAATATTGCCCAAAGATCGAGCCTCCCTTCCACCCATGTTGGTACAGACGTTGCACTGTAATGGAATTGGTGAGATGGGGGCCTGACCAGAGGAAGTAATCTGTTGATGACTTTCGTCTTTTGGGCAAAATATCCCCCATAACATAATTCAATCCCTGAATTTTCACCTTGTCACACGATATTTAATTGGTGGAACAACAAAACAATTAAACCTTTAATAATATGAGCTATGGGAAAATGCCATAAGAACTCAAATAAGAAAGCGAAGTCTTTGTAAAATAAGTGTTCAAGGCAATTTTGAATCCAATATGGCATCCCACCAAATGATGATGTTACCTGAACCTCTCTTGCACACTTCCTTTCCAGTGCTCATTTACCAGTGTGGTCTGAACACTAATTGCATATATATGTAATGTTTGTCAATATTGCTCGAGATCATAGTTGTAATCAGCACAAAACAAAATTTTGTTGCCTATGCTAGTGAAAGTATTATACATGGCATTCCTGCGGTCACGTGGTTGAACTGAAATGCATTCTTACATTGTAATCTGTGGTTTTATCCTTACTGACATCACAGCTGAAACCCTACAGTGCTTCACTGATTGTAATTTTAAACATTTTGTTATTTCAGGAAAACAGCGCGGCATAGAAATCACCCTTCACACGAATCACAATCTCTTCAAACGAAGGAGACGACATGCTAAAATAATTGAAGAACTTTTCTTCATTGCCTTTCAGGTCTGAATATGTATAGAATACTCCTTGAAGTATCCTGAGTGGGTCAACCATTTACGCTGTCTTTTCATTAAGTACATACAAGTCTGTGTTTGACGTATTCCATCTCAAGCAAACTACAAGGTGAACTGAGCGGTAGTATTTGGAATCACGATTTCTGCATGGCAGGCGAACAGCGCAGGAAAAAACGACTCGTGTGAAGACGCCTTCTCTTCACCCTACAGTGCGGCAATTTTCTTTTGTGGGAAACAGCCGGTCGTGTCAGGGGAACCTTAGTAATTGTTCGTGATAATAATGTAGTATTTTGTTGTAAGGATTTTTCATTGATTTAAGTCCATATTACTTTGGTGACTTTATTTTAGTTTTTAACAATTATGGCTGAAATAAAGGCTCCCTTTAATGATTGTGTGCTAGGAATGCAAAATGGAAAGGTGAAATAAAATGAATTATGGAAGATCAAATTATAATTGGCATAAGATATCATTAGTATGGGAAATTTATAAATTCTCATTCTAAGTAGTCGAAACCTTTACTTTAAATATACATCAATTTATAATTAATGACTATCAAAATAGTATTTAGATCCTACAAAAGTATAGCCTATGTCTCCACGTAACCTACTACCTCATATAATATATTTAGCCTAAGCACAAAAATATAAGTTTCCCTAACTATATCACATCCAGTTTTGGTAGCAATAAGCTCCAAAGCCTTATGGTAGTAAATCACTCGTTTAATAGCTTAATGACATTTAGTATAATGATTTAATTCTCAAAAAGTATAAACTTGAGCAAAATATACAGATATCAGTTTCTTAAAAATAATTCACGTCATAAGAAGTACAGTATTTTATTTTGTTATGTTATCTAACAATATCACACTGTTTGGTAAGCGTACGGCATTTTATGCATATCGAGTATAGTAAAGAAAAATACTTGTGTAAAATCTTAACACTTAATGAGGTTGTATAAACTGAGTACTTCAAGGACATGAAAATCTGAGGCATTTACCATGAAAATATATTTAGTGCCAAAGTACAGTATATTAATCTCTTAACTTAGCCTATCCTGTATATTTGATTAGCTCATTTAATATTTCAGTGATAAATATCATAATCGATCGCCAAAAATGAATATAATAAGAAATTAGTTAAGACTTAAAAGATTAGACATTAACTTAATTAGCCTAGTAATTAAGCTAAATTTATATATCAAAATCCCTGATATGTATCTTATATCAGTATATTGTACTATATCAAACAAAATTATATATTTTATTATAGACTAGTAAATAAAAACGTGATTTGCTTAATAGTACAGTGATAATAACAAAATATATAACTGAAAATTAATATGGGAAATTCTTAATACTTAAAATATTAAACTTTATTAGAATATCATCACAGTCAGTAATTTTTTAAATCACCAAAATTCCTGAGATAGATATAGTATTAGGTTATATTTAATATTGGTTGTTTGTTTGTATTTCGGTTACAAATGGGGATATCACAAGATGTCATGAAAACTTGTGACATACAATAAAACAGATTATAAAGTAAATAATTAAACAGGAACGAAAGGGAAAAATATTGTATTTTGCATGTTAATGGAATAGAAGTTTTTAAGCGCAAAAAAATGTTAAGATGTATCACAATAATTACATCTAAACTCTAAATTTTCTACCTACTGTTTGGACAACTTCAATGGGATACCAACACATTTTGTGGAATCACATTTCACAAGTCTGGCATCCTACCCAAAGAGAATTTGCTCCTTGCTTCCCTTTGCATATTCTACACTTATTAAAATCACTCTCACTATCACTGTCTTGAACTAGCCTTTCTTTTTTGCCAGTACTCTTACTTTTACCCATTCCTTTTCCTTTGCTCCCTTTAGCCAGCTTTTTAGCCTCCCCTCCTTCTTATGTTGTTCCTTTTCCTCTTTGAATAGCCTTTTTTCCCTTTAATCTCTAAGTGTCTTATATAATCCTCACTGTTGGCTGCCTTGGGAGTTGTTGGAGCTTTAACTCTTGGTTTTTGGTCTCGTTGGGGGAACTTGGAATACTACTTCTATGGAGATTCCTTAAAAAATCCTGATGAACTTCGCAATATTTTCTGTCGTATAGACTCTGATGTTCTATCAGCAATTCTTGGAGGTGTTGTTTAGATAATATCAGATGGGGCGGGGAAAGAGATGTCACTACTGGGTTGGTGCTGAAGCCCACTTGTAGAGGGAGTTGCTTGTGGGAAAGGTGGAATCTCACAAGTATCCGTCTGAGGCTGTATTTGTCCAGCAAATGGATTTTTCTCAGGAGGACACGGCTTAATGATCTGAAGTTCCCTCCAAATCGTGTACCTACGTCAGTCTTTCTTGATTTATAAAAGGCTACTTCATCCTGTGGGAGCACAACCTCTGCGCGCTCCGGGTGTGATTTTCGTCCCAAAATATAATCGCGGTTGGAAATGTTCTCTGGAGATGTGGGTAGCTCTGATGTACCTGTAGAGGTCTCCTGAAGTTGGGCAAGTAGAGCACCTTGTTTTTCTTCGGTTACAAACCTGGAAACTTTGATGGCATTGGGGTTAAAAGGAACCAAACTGTCATCTGAAATCCACTTTTTATATTATCTTCTATATTTCTGCCTTCATTAATACATAAGGGAAGTGTTTTTTAGGTATGTCCGTGGCTGAAATATTCCCGCAGCATTCCTTGTATGCCTTTCTGTACTCGGCCTTGAGTGGTTTATATACAGAGACCGTGAGTGGCTGTATTATATGTAAGAGTGGGGAGGAGGCAGTACATTAGGATGGCAGTACATTAGGATTTCCTTTTCACCAGCAAATTCTAGAGTCTCCAAATTTAGGTGGCTTGAGTGGCCATCTAGAATTAAAAGGATCTATTTTTATTCTTCTTTTTTTACAAGTTCTTTTATAAAAACATTCCCTAGCCAGTCATGATATATGTTTGCTGTTATCCACCCAGAGTCAGAGCAAACTTCCCCGCTATAAGAACTGGCTTCCAAAGCCCTGTGCTGCTCATATACTGTCAAAGTTTTCCTGTTATTAACTGCAAAGGTACTCACAAGATTTCCATCAGCTGAAGCCATCATGAGCCTCCCTTCAGATACTTGATAAGCAGCTCGAGTACCCTATTTTACCAATACCTTGGAGGCCCTGTCATGGGCTTAAAAACTCTACATTTAGGTCCTCAGCCACTAAAATGTTTTCAAGTTTTGGAAAAAGTTGGGATTGTTTGTTGAGATACCACAGCCCTCATGTGACAAAGATTTTCTGGTACTATGTTGGACAATTTTG
>NC_087220.1:37733825-37758825 GCF_015104395.2 Macrobrachium nipponense | reverse complement strand
TAGCTAGAAATGTTCTCTGAATGTTTTCGTTTCCTTAATTGCATTCTGCCTCCGAAAACTCAGGTTTCCCTTCTACGATAGCCACTGAACCACTATCACAACTCCAATCTTAGAAATCCAATATATATGTGTTTTTCTGGTATCTCCTAACTGTATCATTACAGTTTAACAACTACCCACGTAAACCCAGCCTTGGATACACTGTTCACCGATGCCGTGCTAACAATCCCTCTAAGCTTTTCGCTATTTTCAATAACACACACATCTGTGGGTTTTTTTCATTTCCTTCAATTTAACTTTTACCATAGTCTTTGAACCTGGTAGTAACATAATATCTATTTTACAATCAACTGCTTTGGGTAATAAATAGCATATTTTTGTACTTATGAGAAATACGGCAAAATATTTTTGCTTTAGCTGAGAAACGGGATGATTTTTTTTGGCGTGGGGTCATTACTTAAATAGAGGAAATATTTATATCACCGGAGTGGTGTTATTATTAAGACGATGATTTATATATTTAGAGGTGACGTTAATCTTTGAAACACCTTCGTCATATCCTAGAGATAGTTCTGTGGAATTTGCTGACGTAGTTTTGGTATAGAACATTTTTTTTTGAGAATCATGAGTTTCTGGCGTTGCAAGTTTGACTATGCAGCAGTTCGAAGCACCTGAAGTGTTCACAGGTGGATTTTTTGCTAACGTTGCTGTAACGAGTCCGGTTGCGGATTTTCCCCTTTGGAGTTGATTACTCGGGGATTTGCACTATTTTCGTAGATGCTGATTATGGCATTTCACGGGAACGTATCATGTAAGGGGATTCTTTTATGGTCGTTTCTTTTCTGGTTGATGGGTTTGCTGCGGTAGCAGATTCTGTAACGGTACACATTCCGTTTTGGGAAAGTTTTTGAATTATATATGTTTCTTTTTCTCTTATGTGCGCTGCGTAATGGGGGAAAGTTCACTTATTATTGTTGTATTATCTTATTCTTTTTTTTTCTCCTTTTTCTTTTTTTCTTTTCTTACGAGAGATGTTGTAATGAGGGTTAAGCTCTAAATAGCATTTTTATTTTAGATAGGAGATATAATTTGTCAGGGTATGTGAGTTGGATAGAAGGAGTGTTTGGCATTATGTTTTATGGGGGCTAGTTATATAAACCATAAAGGGGTTTTTGTTGTTAGACTTATGTGTTCTCTTTTGATAGCGTGTTTGTCAGATATGGGATTATTTGTGAGGATTCAGTGGGTAAAGATTATATTTGGTTTAGCGAGGAATTTTTTAATATTTGACTAGTAGATTGAGTATATTAATTAGTGACGGATTTGTGGGGTACAACAAGACTTTAGTCATTTTATGACCATGTAGACCTTTTAAATACGGACACACAATGACTTTGGAGAATTCCCAACTCTACGTGATGATGGCGATGGAGACGACTTCGTTTTACAGTACGCCGAGAGGTCGAGTCGAGTCTCACACGAATGGCGTTTCTATGGACTGCCTTTGCAAAGGATGAGATGTCTTTGATATACCGTCTCAGGATAATTTCTGGATAAATCAGGAGTCTACAGTCTTCGATGAGGCGGGTGCGAGTAGCGCTTGCATAGAAGTCACGGGATATCTCCTTGATAACGGAGTGGTGACCACGTTTACTTCAGTAGAAAACGTCGAATCTACAGTTTCGCGATGAGAGGGTGTTGGATACACTCACGAGGGATCCCATCTGTTTGATGGTTCGCAGGGTTCTCTTGGATTTCTTCATGGTACTTAGTCGGCGTGTCTACAACTCGTCCACGAAAATATTTCATGGACACTTGCATGGAAACCATGAGGCGGTTCGAATTCTGCCTACAGTGGAGACCGTTACAGTCCCGCCACTGGAGGATAGTGACAAAGAGGATTTTTTTTTTTTCGACGACTGTTACTCTATACCATTAGTAATGGTCATGCTAGGTGCTATACTGATCACAATTTGCGCTAGGAGTTTTAAACTTTTGTATATTCGACTAAGCACAAGGGCTCCAGCAACGGAGGTGGCCCTAAGTCATGTGGTAAATAGATACATTGTGCATTAGTTGCCGATATGGTGTGCGACGGGAGTGCACTACTTTTTTTTGAGCCAGCCAATGTGTTTTATATATATGAGCTGTTTGTGAACAGTGGCTAGGCGGGAGCTAGCAATTTTAGGTGGCCGAGCTCTGTCAGATGAAAATAGGGGCAATGATTAATAATATGTTTGAAATGCCAATGTAATGTTAAGTGAAGCCACATATCACTTCTCGCTTGGAGACAGGCTGAACTGTAGGGCAGCTTACATGAGAAAGGAATTTGAATACGCAAGCAGTTTAACCGAGAGATCACTCACCCGGTCGAGAAGCATGTACATTCGTTTGTACGGGTGTTTTACAGGCCTAATAGGCCAAGGCACTTGTGAAAGTCACATTCCTTTTAGGTTCTACCCCCTAAGAGGTGTTACACGCCGAGTGTCGGGAGACAAAGCCCCGTCATAAAGATTGGGTCCCTCATTCCATGCCTAATTTAGAGACGGGAATCTCTAACCTGACTAATACGATGTACTTATTGACATTTTGGGTATGGGAGAGAATTCTTAGTCATAGGAGGGTAGAATGTTGACTTACTGGTTTTTTTCTTTATGGGTTCAGTTTTAGGCTTTCTGCCATTATGACTTGTTAATCATTTTGTCTTATTTTATAATCAACTGCTTTGGGGAATAAATAGTATATTTTTGTACTTATGAGATCTTAATAGCCTAATGACATGATTGCAGACAGAGGGCACTACTGACTGCAGGTAAGAGTTTCCAGTTTGTGTAGTTGACCCCCCCGTGAACAGGGGAGTTAGGAACACACACACACACACACACACACACACACACACACACACACACACATATATATATATATACACATATATATATACTATATATATATATATATAATTACATATATATATATATATATATATAGATATATATACATAGATACATATACAATTATACAGTTATGTTGAGCGAGTGTGTCTATGCGAAAGGAAATGTAAACACGCCTAAGATGAATTGAATTATCACCGAGGAAATATCTCTGCGTAGGAGGGACTAGGACGTGCCAAAATGGCCTTCTTATCAAAGCGATGAGGACCCACTTACGAGCAGCAGCAGCAGAGCATTAAGAGTCACTAAGTTGCCATAAAACTGCTCGAGCGCGTCATAAAGATGCAAATTGCTTTTTGAGTTTCATGGGACTCAGCACGTCACGTTTTTGAAGCTGTGACGGGGCTCCTTTAGGTGATAGCCACTCGCGTTGCTCTGCTTTGCTTTGCTTTGCTTTGCTTTGCTTTGCTTTGCTTTGTTTCCTTACTGTGATGGCATTCTGAGAGATTTTCCCTAGTGAATCTGTGAAGTAATCTTCACATTATGTGACGGCTATTTCATGTCGAATTTTGTTAATGAAATGTGGGGTTTTAAGGAATATTATAAGTTCTATTTACCCAAGCAATGTTTGATTTTTTTCTTTGATTTTTACATTTTCCGTAATACAATTCCGATAATTTTTTTTTACAAGCTAAGGACAAAGTATTTCGTAATGAAGGTGATGAATTATTGATACTTTGTTTTTTTTTTATTAGCCGTAATGTAATTTATTTAAAGATTTTTTTTGGGGGGGGCTATTCAACATATCCACAGTCAGCAATGAATTCTAATAGGAATATGGGTTATCTAAAGGCCGAAGGAAATACCTATGTTTGAATATATCATTCAGACGTGGGTAAGTGCCTCCAAGATAATTCTTCATTCATTGTTTTGTCACTAAAATTAAAGGGGAACCGACTTTTATGATCCACGGGATTTGGGGAATTCACAAAGCGAATTACATATAAAAGGAGTGTGTGGAATGAGACAGTCATTTGGTATAGTTTAGTTACCTATTATCTTAACTTTCCTTTCTCACTTCATTCTGCAATGATGCTTCTTCTAACAATGTCACGCTGGGAAGAAAAGGTCCTCCTCGTCCTTTCGTTTCCAGATGCAGCTTCGCCGTCTCCGTAACTCCGAGCAATTATCTGGAGGCAATCTGCAACATTTGCGTTTTAGTTTTAAATTAATTTATTCACTCTGGAATCCCAAACTTGTCCTGCGCTCGACGTCTTAAGCTAATTAAAGAGCGTTGCTCATTGTTGGAATCTTAAAACTTATCTTCAACTTGACTTCTTAAATAGCGTTGTTTGACGTTGTCACATTTCGAACAGTCAGATGACGGGGTACGTTCGACTTGTTATTATTATTGTTATTGTTATTATTATATTATATTGAGAATGTGTAAACGTTTACCTGATTTCTCCCAAAAAACCCACTTCATAGAATAGACTGTCCATGTGTGAAGAGCGAAATATGGCGAAGTATTTCAAATTGCAGATAGAAAAAAAAGGAAAAAAACCGCAACAAGTAATATAATATGTCAGGAAAAAGACTATGTAAAAAAATAGGACATTGAGATTGTTTATATTCGCTTTTAGGGGATTAGTTTTGTTCTTGAGAATGAAGTCCTCATAATTCGAATTTTGAGAGAGAGAGAGAGAGAGAGAGAGAGAGAGAGAGAGAGAGAGAGAGAGAGAGAGAGAGATGATAACTATAAGCATTCGCATCGAGCATTTCTTTAACGAATAAAATCATACCAATAGATAAGATTCATCAGAAATCCTTCATAATTCCGCATTTCATCTCATTTCAAGGATATTTGATTCTGAATCCAGGACAGAAATATCTCAGTAAGGTATTTTCTTCAGCAAATCTAAGAAATTTCGCATTTTAAATTGGTGGGGGCGGGGATATTACTAGGGGGATAGGTGATAGTACTTTGCACTGATTCAAACTGAACTCGCTCCCAATCAACCAATCCACACACGCATATACTCGTATACTGTAACCGTAAAAGCACTCCCAACAGCGTGTCATGAGTACGATCGTAAAATAAAAAATATTACTGTTTGGCTGCAGTTTAGAACTATCGTTAATCAATGCTGAATCCTTGTCCCCGTACGATAGCTGACCCCTCTATGAGAGTTGATTCGCACCTCTATGAGAGTTGATTCGCACTTTGAGCAGACGTCCATATCATCAACATCAATCATCATCATCAGCCATTGCTAGTCCACCACAGGACATGTCCATCCATTCACATCTGTTTATGGTCTTTCTATGTCAGTCTATACCCACAAATTTTCTTAGCTCATCAGTCCATCATCTTCTCTTCTTTCCCCAGCTTCCTTTGTAATCTCTAGGGACCCATTCTGTTATTCTATTTGTCCATCTGCTATCTGACATTCTCATTATATGTCCTGCCCATGTCCATCTCTTTTTCTTACTTGTTGTTAGAACATCCTGTACTTTAGTTTGCTCATGCATCCATGCTGCTCTTTTTCTGTCTCTTCGTGTTATTACCAACATTATTCTTTCCATAGCTCTTTGAGTTGTAACTATTATGTTCTAAGGCTTTAGTAAGGCTCCAAGTTTCTGATGCATAAGTTAATACGGGTAGGACCATCTGGTGAAATACTTTTCTTTTTAGAGAAAGTGGCATTTTACTTTTCATAATCTCATTTTGTTTACCTATAGCTCTCCATCCCATGCTTAGCCTTCTTTTAACTTCGGTCTTATGCCCTGGGGAAACACTGTTTGTCCTAAATACGTATATTCATTAACAATCTCTAGAGGTTCGTCCATAACCCTTATTTGTTGTCTCTCTGCATTTTCATTGAAAATTGTCTTGGTTTTATTCATATTCATTTTCAGTCCTACATTTCTGCTTTCTCTACTCAAATCTTCTATTATCTTCTGTAATTCCTCCCCTGATTCACTAAGAATCTAAATTCTTAAAACCTTCTTCTAGGCACGCTGTGAATAATTTAAGGGAAATGGGGTCTCCCTGTCTTTATGTAGTTTTAGGATTGCTGTATTACCCGTATAGATGTCTTCAAGTGTTCTAACATCAGATTCATCTATTCCTTGCTTTTGAAGGGCTTTCATTACTGATGACGTTATTACAGAATCAAAAGCTTTCTCATAGTCTACAAATGCCATACGTAGTGGTTTGCCATACTCTGTAAAATTTTCCTTTAGCTGGTCAATTACATGGATATAGTCAGTTGTTGAACACCTGCTTCTAAAACATGCCTGCTCTCTTGGTTGATTAAAATATATCTGTCTTTCTATTCGGCCTTATAGGATCTTTGTAAATATTTCAAATATATATCACTGAGAGTAAACTTATTGGGCAGTAATTTTTCAGGTTTTTTTGTGTCTCTTTTTGTGAATTAATATAATGATAAAGTTTTTCCAAGCTGTAAGTATAAAGCTTTCTTGCATACATGTGTACAGTTCAGCGAGTTTTACTAATATGAAAAATCTCCTCCATCTATTATTAAATCAATTGTTAGACCATCTCCTCCTGCTGGTTTGTTTCTTTTCATACCTTTTAATGTTTTCTTTACTTCTCCTACTGTTTCTTTTGGTACCGGCTCAGGTGTTTCATTATTTCTATTGAAAAATTTATTTCCTATACCACTATTGTGCAGCATTGTATAGAAATCCTCAGCAATTCTCATTACTCCATCTCTTTTGCTGATAATATTTCCATTTCCATCCTTTAAATTAAATATCTGTTAGTACCCTGTTCCAAGTCTTCTTTTCATCAACTTGATGCTTCTTTAGTGTTTCCTCAATTTTGGCCTAATTGTGGTTACGAATATTTTGGGCTTTTAGTTTATTTATTGTTTTGGATAGTTCTGCTAGCTCTATTTCTTCTCTCTTGGATTTTACCCTCATTTCCAATAATTTCTTTATTACGTTTTTGGTGTTTTCTGATAGTTTTCCTTGATCCTGTTTAGGGACTTTTCCATCTACCTCTTGTGCTGATTCCAATACAAATTTGTTAAGTTACTATCCATTTCTTCTTTACTTGCTTCCATTTCATCATGTAGCAGGGAGTATCTATTTCGTATTGCTAAACTAAAATCATCAGATTTTTCTCGTATTGCAGGAGTGTTTATTTTCTTTCTTAAAATTTGCTTTTCTCTTTCTTTCCTTAGATCTAGACAAATTTTACTTCTCACCAATCTATGGTCGCGTGACTTTAACTTGTTTAATACTGTTACATCTTTAAAAAAATAGCTTTTTTACAAAAAATAAAATCTGTTTCGCTTTTCGTTTCTCCATTTGGGCTTCTCCACGTCCATTTTCTATGTTCCTTTTTATAAAAAATGTGTTCATGATTTGTAAATTGTTTCTTTCAGCTAATTCTACAAGCATGTCTCCTCTGTCATTTCTTGTGCCTACTCCGAATTTACCTATACCTGATTCTTCTTTCTTCTTTTGACCTACTTTACCATTGAAATCACTCAAACAAATGCAAATTGAGTGTTATGATTTATCAAAGATATCTCCAGTTCCTCATAAAAAAATTTCTATTTCTTCCTTTGTATGGGATGTTGTTGGTGCATACGTTTGAATGATCTTCAGTTTATACTTCTTATTTAGTTTGATAATCAATCCTGCAATTCTATCGTTAATACTATATAATTCTTTTATGTTACCTGCAAGATTTTTATTAATAAGAAAACCTACTCCATTTTCTTTGTTCCTTTCATGTCCTCTGAAGCAAAATATATGACCTTCTTTTAACACTATATAGGATTCCCAAGTTCTTTTAATTTCACTCAATCCTATTATGTCAAAATTTATTTCTTTCAGCTCTTCTGGTAACAGCCAGATCTTCTTCCCTGGACAGACTCCTGACAATGTACATTGCATGGTTCAATTTCCAAAGGTGGCCTGTTCTAGTCCAGAGATTTTTAGCACCCCCTGCAGTGGGACGCCACTTTGGGCAGTTGTTCCACTGACGCTGGGGACTGGGGTCCGAGACGGGGTTGTTGTATTCATGTCTGGGGTTTGGCCATTTTTCATCACCACGCTGGCCACTGCAGATTGGTGATGGTGGCTCTGACTAGTAACTACAGCTTTGCTGCTCATGTCGATGCACAAACCATTCCACCACGTTAAGGTATCCCCACTAAATAAAGTGTCACAATATATTCAGCTAAGGCGACAGGGAAAAAATAAAAGAGGGAGTACTAAGTGCTTTCGTGTTATTTCAACATATTTTATATATATATATATATATATATATATATATATATATATATATATATATACTATATATATATATATTAATTATTATATATATATATATATATATATATATATATATATAACATAATTCAGAATCTAATTGTCTGCTTTTAGTAGATACATCACTATATGATTGTAATAACCACAATGCCCTCTTAACTTTTCGAAATATTCACACTATTTTGACCCGCATGTCACTGCAAAACAACATGACCTCTTTCTGATATTCAAAATGCGTGTTCGAACCCTGCTACGGACATTAGAATTACTTCATATTCTAACATTTGGATATAAGGCTTTGTTGTGAAAAAAGTATAGAAAAAAGTGGAATTCTCAAAAATGTTAGGTAAGATATTATAAAACTTCTAGTGTAGTAAAAACATGTATATAAACCAACTTAGAGCTTTCGTCCAACTTCTGTAGACTTGTTCAAAGTAATTCGACGATATATATCTATTTAAATATATATATATATATATATAAATTATTATATATATATATATATATATATATTGATCAGGAAATATATAAAACGTGATGCTGTGTATTTATATATATATATATATATATATATTATATATATATATATCATATATATATATATATATATATATATATATATATGTATATATATGTACACTTACATATACATATATAAACATTTTGTTCAATAAAATAGAAATTTATAACATGTATTTCATATTGGATCTTACCACTATATATATATATATATATATATATATATATATATATATATATATATATATATATATATATATATATATAATAATTTTTTTATTTATTGAAGTGATATGCAAGTTATCTGGCAAACTTGCCTATCGATTTGATTCGGTTCAGACAAAGAAAAGTGAATTATTTACATTACGTGGTTACAGTTAATCGTCTTATTAAATAAGCTAATTGTCCATATGAATGACTTGTCAAGTATTGCTGCTTACGATGCGCGTGCAGTATGGACTCTTGAGTAGCATCTGACGCTCGATATTGTCCATCCTCCAAAACAACGATGATCAGAAATGTTTTTTTTTGGTTTTGTCACTCATCATGGAAGGAGCCACTTTCCCTAGAGGAAGGCAAATCCGCAGCCTAAGACATCCATAACTGGGGCTCTTCTTTTGGTGACTGTGGTGGGTCCCATAATCTTTGGTTCAGTAGCGTTCCGCGAGGCATTGCAAAAAACAAGGCCACAAACCTTTCCCATCCAGACTTTTATCCCGTTCGCCTTGGACTCGACCCATTTGAAAGCACCAGGGAAATATTACGGACAAAGTTAGCGCGAAAAAAAAGAAAAGAAATGAAAGGAAAAAGAAAGAAAATATGAAAGTAAACAGGTGCAGTTGATTACACCCTTCTTTCACAAAGCCACGAGGGAAATTGTATTTCTAGTCAGTCGCATTTGTAAGACCTATTTGTTTACTTTCATTTTCCATTTGGTCGGAACTTTATTTCTCGTTCGAAGCACAACACGAAGCACTTGCGTCGGTTCGGGGTTGTTATTTGCACTAGTTTGCCACTATCAGAGAGAGAGAGAGAGAGAGAGAGAGAGAGAGAGAGAGAGAGATAATTACTGTATTTGAGCATCCTAGTATTTTTGGAGTTGATTTCTTTCATAATTGAAAGATTTCAATTTTCCTTTCATAATTCAAAGATTTCAGTTTTCTTAAATTATGTTTTTTAAAAATCTTTAAAACTGTTTCCTACAAAATAATGTAATTTTGCTTGTATATTTACTGATTATCTGAATTAAATTTCTCTATGAATATGTATTTTCGTTGGAAATTATAAAAACCTCATTATTTCTCCATTAAGCTGTTTTGATAATTATTAAAAGAATTTCCTATGTTAATACTTTAAGCTTCTTCTAGTCTATCATTAATACCATTTAATCCCAATAGACATGTTTTTTCTTTAAATTTCATCATTAATGGCAAAGACTATTTTTCGTTAGTTGATTGAAGAAAATGAGCTTTGTTGCAAGTTTTAAAAGTTCTTAATGGCCCCTCCCTTTTATATAAATAACCTATATGTATCGAAGTGGGATTTATTTATTCAGAGAACCTAAGAGAGAAATTGTAGCGCTCTATATTGGGATTACTTACAATAGGTTAGCAGTCAAAGAATTTCAGATACTCATTCTCACAAGCTCTACAAGTGAAGCTCACATTCTCTGGAATAATACTGCAATGTAGATCTATTATCTGTAAATTGGCATCCTAGCAAGACTCCAGGTTTTTACTTTTTATAGTAGATGAAAACCGGGAACATACCTTTAGCCAGCGGTTTACAAATAAGGACTGCAAACCGAATCATTAATTCCACAGGTGGAAAACAAGGTTCCAATACGAAGCTCTTTTTCCATAGAGCAGGGATTCTCAAAACGGGGTCATCGGACCCCCAGGGGTCCGTAGTACTTTGACGGGGGGTCCGCGAAACTTATAGAATTTAACGATGGATGCAGCCGAGTTGGTAAGAAATCAGATCTGCAGTCATGTTACCTAACTGAATGAACATTTCAATTAGTACTTCACTGATGTCGACACCGATGCCTGGGACTGGGTTCGGGATCCTTTTGTTGTGAGTTCATCAGCATGTGGTCTCAGTACAAAGGCAGAGGAAGAACTGTTGGACATGATATGAGATGGGTACCAGAGAATTCCGATTCTGTCAAAGTGGGTTTCCATTAATGAGAAATATCCTGAACTCTATGCTGAAGCTTCGAAGGTATTGCTTCCATTTCCAACTCACATATCTCTGCGAAGAATCTTTGAAATATGAATAAAAACGATCGATAATTACATAATTTATAAATTATGTAATTATCGTTTCTTTTTTTTTTCGTATTTTAATACTTGATATTTGCAAGTCAGTAAAGTTTATAAGTACTCTGTCATAACATACTTTGTTATGTACATATATAACAATACCTAAATTTCCTTCTTCCTCTCTAGATGTAGATACTAAGGTATATTTACCTATCGTTAATATTGTTTTGTTAACATTTAAACATAATATCATTGGTTCATATTCTTTTAGTAATCGTTGTATTCCTCCCATATGTAATATGGTCTTCAGGACCTTTTACGTTCCATTCTATAATATAGTTATTGAAAAAGATTTTGCTATAGTGGTCGAGTTTTGCTGTCTTTTTTGTTTTATCTACTTAGATTTTTCTAATAATTTACTCACGACATTCATTTGTTTTTCTTTATAATATACTAAGTGTTCGATGCACATGCATCCTTTTTCATGAGTACTCAAATCAGTTTCCTTTTATCTATTTTATAGAATTTCTTATAATGTATGTTAAACAATCTTTTGTTATATTTTTGTTATTGTTGCACAATTCTATGAAACAATCATTACATTCTATTTTACTCCCCGACCTACTTGAGTTTGTACAATTATTGGGTTGTGAGCATTAAAACCTCCTACTATTAATGTAGGTTCGTTTGAATTGTTTAGTAAATCTTTAAGTTTATCAATGTCGTAGTTTTTATTAGGCTGCTTGTATAAATTTACACAACTAGCCTAATAAAAATTACGACATTGATAAACTTAAAGATTCACTCAACAATTCCAAGGAACCTACATTAATAGTAGGGATTTTAATGCTTACAACCCAACATGGGACTAAAATTGTACAAGCCCAAGTAGATCGGGGAGTAAATAGAAGTGCTCATGGTTTCAAACAACATGTGCTGTATACAAATGATTACGAAAATAGCACTTATTTTTCCAAAACACACAGAACATTTTCCTCAGTGGACTTAACTCTATGTACAACAAGTATATTTGACAGATTAAATTTGAATGCAGTTGATGACTTGCACACCAGTGATCATTTCCCAATTTTGATTTCCTTATTACAAAATAATCTAGCAAAACATGTTCTTCATCATAACATTTAAACAGCAGATTGGGAGCTATCTGAAGAAATATTCTACCATTTGAACATTTGAAAGACTATAATGAAACTTTAATTATTGATGCTGCTGATAAAGCAATACCAAAGTCAAAGCCCTATCCAACAAAGCACAAAGTTCCATGGTGGTATGATAAGCTAACAGAATTAATAAATATAAAACACTCAATAGGAAGATAATTAAATAATTTGAATAGAAAGTTCAGTAAAATAGATAAAGCATTGCCCATATTAGAAGGGACTTTACAAAATATGACTATATTGTTGCTAGAAATTGATAAAATAAAACCACTGTACAACAAAATATCTGCAAAATTTAAAAAGGAAACAATTCAAGGAAGAATAATTTCAAGGAAGGAATACATATCAGATATCTTTAATAATACTCCCATATAAAAAATATGGGCAGGAAAATAAATGGAACCCATGTTAAACCACCTAGGCATGCCTTATTAAAAGATGGGGAAGTAATAACTTGATCCAAAGGAATAAGTAATATAACAGGGGAAAACTTAGCAAATGTAAGTAGTTATAAAAATTTGGATAAATACTTCAGCACAAAGGAAAATAATATGGAATTAATAACAATAAATTTTGAAACAGAAGATATGTATTACAAAAAAAATTTTACATGTTAGAGTTAGAATATGCTCTCGTGAATAGCAATAAATCTGCTCCAGGTGATAACATTTGTTTTGAGATGATCTACCACTTAGCACCTTTGGCTAAATCATACTTATTACAATTATAATCATTTATGGCTTCAAAATTTATTTCTCGACGAATGCCATAAAATCATGATAATTTCAATCCCCAAATCTGGAAATGATCCAAGTAATGTAGATAGTTACAGACCAATTTCTTTAAGAAGCTGCTTATGCAAATTGTTAGAGAAGATGGTAAATGAGCTACTAACATGGCACATTCGAGAGAATAAAATTTTGACTCCTACTCAGCTCCGATCATAGTGTAACAGACCTACTATAGGTTCTCTCTCTAACTTGCTATATTAAAATCTTAAACATAAAACATTCGTGGACATCTACTTAGGTTTATCCAGACCTTTTTAACTAATTGTATGTTTCAGGTGAGAATTAATGATGTTTTGTCAACAACATTTCCACTTGAAAATGGTGTTCCATAAGAAAACGTCCTTAGTGGCACACTGTTTATGATATAAGTAATAATCTACCTACCAGAATAAAAAGTAACCTCTATATGGATGATTTTACTATGTATATTATTCAGCATCTCACTTGAAACATGCTGAGCGAATAATCAATAAAACTATAATAAAAATCGATGAATTGACATCATCTGTAGGCTTTAAATTACCCATAGTAAAACTCAAGCAGTCATGTTTTTAAAAATAAAAATTGGACGGAAGATGAAGTAATAGATTAAAAATCAGAAATCACAGTATACTAATTAGCCAAACTGCAAAGTTTTTAGGATTATTATTTGATGCTCACTTAAACTTGTAAGCCCACATAACTTACCTGATATAAAATGTAAAAAAGTTTTAAATCTAATTAGAAAATTAGCAAACACTACTTGGGAATTCGATAAACATACACTTAATGTTCTGTATAAAGCAACAATGCTGTCTATCATTGATTATGGATGTGACGTATACGGCTCAGCTTCAGAAGCAGAGCTGATAATGTTAGAGCTTGTTCACAATAAAGGCCTTAGAATATGCTCAGGTTTCTTTAGATCATCACCAACATGATATTGTCATGATACAATAAAGTTTTATACATACTTACCTGGCAGATATATACTTAGCTATAGACTCCGTCGTCCCCGACAGAAATTCGAATTTCGCGGCACACGCTACAGGTAGGTCAGGTGATCTACCGCCACTGCTGCTGGGTGGCAGAACTAGGAACCATCCCATTTTCTAAAACAGATTTGCGCTTCCACCTGTCTCCTGAGGGGAGGCTGGGTGGGCCATTTAATAGTATATATCTGCCAGGTAAGTATGTATAAAACTTTATTGTATCATGACAATATCATTTTTATTACATCCAACTTCCTGGCAGATATATACTTAGCTGATTGGCACCTTTGGCGGAGGGTAAGAGACAGCTAATTACTGAATAGACAGGGAACAACATACGTTGTAGGTAACAAAAATATAAGAAACCTTGGTTCCTACCTGTGTCGGCGAAAGACTTCATGGCTACTGCCTAGGAGCTTACATCGCCTTCCACAAGAGCCTCAGCGAGGTAGTGACCTCATGCTAAGGATTCTTGATGGTCTGTCGATGGGGTCTTATCCACTTACTCGACAGAACCAAAGGATCTTTGTCAATGGGGTCCTATCCACTTACATGACAAAACACCTTGCCATATGGCATCATTAAGGAGCATAACACCGATCCCGATCACCTGATCCTAATACCGGGGTTAGTACTACGATTGAAAGGAGTTATCCCCCCAACATCCTTTCAAACGACCATAAAAAACTCAAAACCAAACAATCTTTAGTTAAAAACAATATTACTTAAGGATCAGTACCAGCTCCCTGTCCCAGCACGGTATCCGCTGATACATAAGGTCCAAGAGAAAAACACTTTTTCATAAGTCACTCTGACGTCTTTTAAGTAGTGGGAGGCAAATACCGAGTTGCATCTCCAATATGTTTGCTGCTAATATGTCTTGTTCATTGACATATTTCTATTAAAGGCTAGGGAAGTTGCAATTGCACGGACTTCGTGTGCTCTAACCCTAAGCAGCTTAAATGTTTCCTCTTGGCATTTCATGTGAGCCTCCGTTATCACATTTCTTACGAAGAATGCTAATGCATTCTTCGACATTTGCCTCTTCGGGTTCCTTACCGCGCACAATAGGCTCTGATTACAACCTTGAAGTTGACTCTTTCTCTTCAGATAAAACTTCAGTGCTCTGACCGGACAGAGAGACCGTTCTGTTTCTCTACCCACAAGGGGAGAGAGGCCTCTTGATTTCAAAACTTCTGGGCCAAGGCTTAGAAGGATTCTCATTCTTGGCCAAAAACAAAGGTTGGAAAGAGACAACAGCAGAATCTCCTCTAAACCTACCCGAGAGTCTAATGCATGTATCTCACTGACCCTCTTGGCCGTCGCGAGGGTCCCTAAAGGATGCCTTATCAGGTGGTTCGAAAGTATTCGAAGAGAGAAACTGGAGGACCACATCTAGGGTTCCAACTTGGAAAAGTGATAAAGGATTTAGACTTTGTAGTACCAAAGGATCTTATCAAATCATGGAGATCCTTATTGTCTTCTATGTTAAGGCCCCTGTTTCTAAATACAGCCGAGAGCATACTTCTATAACCTTTTATGGTTAGAAAACAGCTAAACGTTGATTCCTCTCTAAGGAAGATAAGGAAATCAGCAATTTCGGTCACAGAGGACAGCTTCTTCGACCTACACCATCTACGGAAGACTTCCCACTTCGATTGATAGACCCGCAGAGTAGAGGACCTGCGGGCTCTGAATTGCGCTTGCAGCTTTTCGCGAAAAGCCTCTCGCTCTGACAAGTCTTTCGATAGTCGAAAGGCAGTCAGGGAGAGAGCGTGGATGTTTCCGTGATATCTCTCGAAGTGGGGTTGTTTGAGCAGATCTGTCCTCATGGGAAGAGATCTGGGGAAGGTCCACCGTCCATTCCAGTACCTCTGTGAACCAATCTCGAGCGGGCCAATATGGGGCGATTAGAGTCAGTTTCGTCGCCTCCGAGGAACGGAACTTTCTTAACACTTCCCCCAGAATCTTGAACGGGGGAAAAGCGTAGGCATCTATGCCCGACCAGTCCATGAGAAAAGCATCTATCGCTATTGCTCTTGGATCTTCTACAATGGAGCAAAAGTTTTCTATCCTTCTGGAGAGAAACGTGGCGAACAGGTCTATCTTAGGCTTCCCCCAGAGAGACCAGAGCTTTCGGCAGACTTCGGAGTGTAGGGTCCACTCTGTTGGAAGGACCTGGTTCTTCCTGCTGAGTCTGTCTGCTCTACATTTTTGTCCCTTGTACAAAACCTCGTCAGCAATACAGTGCCTAGTTCCTCTGCCCATATCAAGAGGTCTCTCGCTATCTTGTATAGTGTAAGCGAGTGAGTCCCTCCCTGTTTTCGGATGTAAGCCAGAGCCGTGGTATTGTCCGAATTTACCTGGACTACCACGCCTCTGACCTCCGGCTCGAAGTATTTCAAGGCTAGATGAACTGCCATAAGTTCTTTTACATTTATATGCCAGGACACCTGTTCTCCTGTCCAGGTTCCTGACACTTCCTTCTTTCCTAGAGTTGCTCCCCATCCAGTTTCCGAGGCGTCGGAAAACAAAACACTAGGGAGGGTTCCAAATCGCAAGGGATATCCTTCGTCTTCTGAAGCGGGTTAACCACCACCTCAGGTCTAATTTTATTTCTTGAAGAATGGGAAACTGATCCGAAAGATCCTTTCTTTTCTGTCCCACATTCTTTGCAGGTAAAATTGCAGAGGTCTCAGATTGAGCCTCCCTAGGGAAACGAACTGCTCCAGCGACGAAAGGGTGCCCAGAAGACTTAACCATTCCCTCGCTGAGCTTCGTTCTTTCCCTAGAAGTTTGATATTTTCTCCAAGCCTCGAGGCAATTCTGTCTTGCGATGGAAATGCTCGAAAACCCCGAGAATCCATCTGAATCCCCAGATAGACAATGTCTTGGCTGGGGACCATCTGAGACTTCTCGAGGTTCACGAGCAGTCCGAGTGAGCGAAACGAGATTCAACGTCGTTTCTAAGTCCTCCAAACATTGTTGTTTTGACTTGGCCCTTATTAGCCAGTCGTCCAGAATAGAGGGATATGTTCACCCATTCCAAGAATGAAAGCCACCGTGCTACGTTCCTCATAAGGTTGGTGAACACTTGAGGAGCCGTAGACAGGCCGAAGCACATGGCCCTGAAGTTGAAAGACCCTTCCCTGCATCATGAATCGTAGATATTTCCTCGATGACGGATGAAGAGGGACGTGAAAATATGCGTCTTGTAGATCCAAGGAGGCCATCCAATCTCCGGGACGCAGAGCCGCTAGCACCGATTTGGATGTTTCCATAGAGAACTTCTGTTTCTCTACGAATCGGTTCGTGCGCTCACATCCCAGGACAGGTCTCCACCTCCCGATGCTTTCGGAACTAGGCAAACAGTCGATTGTAAAAGCCCTGAGAGTGTGGATCCGGTACTATTCTATGGCCTCCTTGTCCAACATTTGTTTCTACTAATTGCAGAAGGATCTTCCTCTTGACAGGGTCCGCGTACTTCGCCGACAGTTTCTCTCGAATAGACGTCAAGGGAGGTCTGTCCCTGAAGGGGATTAGATATCCTCTCCTCACAATTGAGAGGGACCAGTTGTCTGCCCCTCTCGACGTCCATTCTTCTGCAAAATTCAGTAGTCTGGCGGGCCTACTGGTGTTTGGAGGACTTTGAGGTTCATTTGCTTTTCTTGGTAGGTCTAAAGGCAGAAGCCCGACTCTTCTTTCTGCTCCTCTCTTCTTAAAGGAGGATCTCGAAGATGAACTCCCTCGAAAGGGCGGCTTCGGGACCGTGTCTACCCCTTCGTGGCAGGAACAGCTGTCTTCGGCCTTTGGTTGATTGAACCAGAAGGTCTGTGTCGCCTTCTCGGTAAGTGAGTGAGAAATATCTTTCACTAACTGAGAAAGGAAAAGCTGGTTAGACAGAGGAGCGTACAGAAGGGATGACCTCTGTGCCGGAGAGACAGCTTTCGTAAGAAAAGAACTGAATACAGTTCTCTTCTTAAGTATTCCCGCCCCGAAAAGGGAGGCCATTCTTCTCCCGATCCGTCTTGCACTGCTTTATCCATACAAGTCCAAATACTATTAAGGAGGATCGGGGCTCAGTTGTTCATTGTCTTGTGTCCTCTTGGCCATCACCCCAAGGGACCAGTCCAGAAAGTTGAAAACTTCCAAGACATGGAACAATCCATTGAGGAGATGGTCCATTTCAGACATTCCCCACAAGTTGTCTTGGCTGAAGAAAGAAAAGAGCGTCTCCATGACGCGTCCACCAGCGTTGATAAATCTGCCTCTGCAGTCGTCTGGGAGGGCGAGTCCCATTGCTTCGCCTGCTCAATTACCAGTAACCTCCTCCCAGAAAGTCTGGAGGGAGGGCAGGTAAAGACAGTCTTTCCCGCCTCCTTCTTGGAGTTAAGCCAATTTCCAAAAGAACTGCAAAGCCTTCTTCATGGAAATTGTCGGCTGCATCTTCAAGAAGGAGGACGACTTTGCGGTTTTCGCGCTCGTGAACAGCGACCGAGGAGAAGGAGGAGCGGCAGGACTCAATAAATCTCCAAATTCTTGGAGTAAAAGCGCAGCCAACGCTTTGTAGTCTGATAGTCCCGCCGCTTTTTGATCTTCGGTGTCAGAGACATCTTCTAATGCAAGTTCCACCGGAGAATCATTATTAGCCGAGGGAGAACGTCTCTTCTCGCAAGGTGAAGGACTCTTCGCAGGATCAACTGCTTCCCGACAAGGTCGACAGCCACCTGTGAGACATCTTGTGTCCCTGTCGAGAATGCCGATCCTGAGAAAAAACCCCGATAATCATCTAAGCCCTCCTGACAAGAATGACGGCCGCCTGTGCGACGTCTTTCGTCTCTGTCCAGAGAAATCCGTTCCTGGTCCAAATCATAAAGAGTACGCTTCCTGGTTGATTTCTCCGTATTGTTCTTTTGAAGAAAATCTTTCAATGCGCTTGGACGTATCCTGTCCGTCTCGGACTGTGTCGTCTGTCCGAGCTGTCCACATATGGAACTTGGCGCTTTGCTGGTGGTCATTCCAGTACGACACTTCTGCCTGTCCGTCTGTCCGCTTCTGGCTCCTGGCGCCCGGACGGAGTTGCCTGCGCACGACGTTTTTTCCTATCCAGGCTGTCCGCCTTGCCACGGCTGTCCGCGGTAGGCAGGCATCGCTTGAACATAGTTGTCCGCATAGGACATATCTGCCTGTCCGGGCTGTCCGCTTCTGGCGAATGGTGTCTGGTTGGCGCCGTCCGCGTAGGACACTTTTTCCCATCCGAGTAGTCCAATTCTGGCGCCGAGCGCCTGGGTGGTTCTGTCCGACTCGGACACTCTTCGTCATTGTCCGTATGTTGCGTCTCAATTCTATGAGTTTTCATCCTTCTTTCTTTATTCCTCTCTGTACTCGTACGAGGAGTAGAGGAGATAAGTCTGAAGTCTGGAACGCCCTTCGGACGAGATCTCTTAACCGGAAGAAAATCGTCCTTTTTCCTCTGGGAGGTCTTTTCTCAATACTCCTACTAAAGAGGAAATCTGCTCCTGCATTTTACGTAGGATGTCCGTCGCTGTTTCTTCCTTCTCTTTGTCATGAATAGGAGAATGGGCTCTGGAAGGTGTAGGAGATCGAGATATTGTCCTTTTGGCTCTTTTCCTCTCATAGGGAGAATCGTCCGGAAAACGTTCCGGGCTCGAGTCCAACGTCGGAGCTTTCCAACTCCTCTTGATCGGACGCGACAATTCGTCGGAAGTCCATCCACTTCTTCGAGGAGACGAATCGGATGACGAAAAGCACTCTTTCAGGATGCCTTTCCATTGGCGATCCTTGGCAGTCTGGGACGCTACAGATTCTGCTGAGGGGACGCCTGACCGGTGGGATCTCCGTAACCTCCGTACGACTGTCGACATTCCTTCTCCTCTGGGCCTGGGAGCTTGGAAGAGGTCTAGGTCTGGGAGCGAGACAGAGCCGATCAGACGCACCCTCCACTACACTGGGGACACTTATGTCACTTTCCACTTTTATTCTTACCGAAGACTTGCATTTCAAGCTCCATCCTTCTTAATGCGGTCTTCAGATTTGCAATCTCCGTAGCAGAACTTGCAACATCTGCTACGGGAGAGGTTGATACTGCATGTGAGGAAGCAATTACTTGGGGTTAGTTATACTAACTGGCTCGTTAGAGCGTGATCTACTCATACTTCTAGAGACAGCCTTTCTAACCCTATCGTCTCTCTAGTTTCCTTAAGTAGGAATCTAGTTTCTTCCATCTTCCTCATCCGATTCACATTCATCACACGTGTTATTTCTCGTGCATTCATATCCCCTACACTTCTTGCATACCTTGTGAGGATCTAACGACACTTTCGGTAGCCTCACCAAGCAACCCTCATTCATACATCTTCTAACTTCGCAGCTAGAATCAGACATTTTTGAGCACAATCCAAAGCCAAAATCCAAAAAACGTTCCACAAAAGAAGGCGTATGCCAACCACAGATCCAAATACGTCACCAAAAAGACAGTCCAGAAGATCAACGGCGATGAAAAACGAAATCCAAGTCAGGAGGTAACAACAACGATGTTATGGCTACCCTCGACAGAGCAAATCTGTTTTAGAAAATGGGATGGTTCCTAATTCTGCCACCCAGCAGCAGTGGCGGTAGATCACCTGACCTACCTGTAGCGTGTGCCGCGAAATTCGAATTTCTGTCGGGGACGACGGAGTCTATAGCTAAGTATATATCTGCCAGGGAAGTTGAATGTATAAAACTCATCTTTACAGGGTGAATGTGGTGAACCTTTCCCCATTAGAGATAGGAGATTGTTCGAATCACTGAATATGAATATACAGGTGCTTCTGATAGAAAAATCACCTCCTCCTTGGATAATGAATAAAATCAGGATTTGTACATGGCTGAAACATTTATCAAAAATGTTACTCATATATACCAGAACACCATAAACAACTCACATTAGAACATATAAGCCAAAAAGGTCCACATCATGCAATATATACAGATGGATCTAAATCTCTACCCAATAATACTTCAATTTTCACAGGAGAGGTGAATGCAATTGCACCAGCTGTAAAAATAACTAACGAAACGTCATTCAATAATTTTATGATTTTCGTGACTCGAGAAGCGATATAGAATAATATTCAGCAGTTACTACTAATCAAAACATAATATGTACGACAAATTAAATTATTTTTTTCATGTGTTATATAATAATGGGAAATATGTAGATATATGTTGGATCCCTGCCCAAATAGGGATAAAAGAAAATGAAGAGGCAGATAAAGGAGCCAAAGAAGCAACCCACATGACAAGAGTAAATATGGATATCCCTGTTATTTATTATGTAACACAAATAAAGATGGGTATCATGAATAAATGGCAATATATATGCAATGAAGAACCTGGAAATAATAAATTAAACACAACCTAATGTTAAAAAATGAGTTCATCATATCCGAGAGTGGTACATGCATAAGTATTCTGACACTTCTCCGTATAGGCCATACTCATCTGACAAATGGGCACTTAATTAGAAGTCATGTGACCCTGTTCCCGAGTGCTCAGAGTGCAAGTTGTCGATAACAGTCAGACATATGTTGTGTGAATGTCCAAAGTACGGCCAGTAGCGACTGTCAACTTTCGGAAAGAAATCAGTAAAAGAAATTTTATCAGAAACTTTTACATTTTCAGTGGTTCCAATTTTAATGTTTATGAGGAACTGTGATCTAATTAATAAAATAAAAAAATAAATAAATAAAACGTGAAAACTTAATAAATAAAAAAAAATTATTAAAACTTATTTCATAATTACTTGACTTATTCTAAATTGTAATATAGCTTTTTACAGTGTATATATGAGAGCGTGAGTAAATGCATTTATTGTGTTTGTGTTCCAGTATGATCAATATTTGCCTTTGTACAGTTTCTAATTTAACTGAATTTTTAATTTATCAGCATCATACTGAATGGTGTATTTGGACCCAGTTCTTGGCCTTTAATAACTGGGTGGGCGGGTGATTTTAACTCACTAAATCCTAAACTTATCCTAACCATAAATAAGAAAGGGTTAGTAATGGTCTAATTCCATTGTGCAAACTACTGTCGCACCTTAAGTTAAGCCAATTCAAGTGGTAATGGCGGCCCTGAATGGGCGGTGCAAAACATTTTGCAAGGGTATTAAAGAGCCCTGTGCTTTCGTAAGACAATTGACCCTGTGCCATTGGGTCTACACTATTAGTAATTCATGCCCTAGGATACATACATTAAATTTACTGAATAATTATGTAAACTTCTCTGTAGAGAATGATAACATTAAAATAAAGAAGTTTCTCCTGAGGAAACATCATTACAAATAAAAAGATAGAACTAAGAAAAATAAACGGATAATTCTCTGTAGAGAATAACAAAATACCACGAATAATAGAGACTAAGAAGAATTACCAAATCACACATGTAGGCAAGAACATTTTAACATGGTTGAGTCTTTCAATAGTGATTAATTTATTCCACTCAACCCGAGCTCCATCAGGAATTTTATCCTCCTGAATCATGGATATCTGCGCACCAGAGTTGTCGAATGCTCTGACTTGGTGGGCAGGATAGTGACTTCTGGGATGCGCAACAAATATAGGGCACTGCGCTGAGGGTGTATAGAGTTGATGGATTCGCTACTGCCATTGAGACCAGAAGAGGTGTGCCCATGTACTTTGCATGATTTACAGAAGCTCTTGCTGAAATCATTGCCTTGGCCAGTTTGTTCCGATGCCAATGGCCATTATTCTTATTAGTTTGTTGATTTCCATTCTGAGGGGTAGCACGAGCTGGCTGGGGAGGATCTGCTTTAGCATGGCACTGTTCTGAAGAGTGCCCAGGTTTGTTACAACACTTGCACATGGGGTGCTGTGTTGGCTGAAAGTTGGCAGTGGGAGGAGCAACAGGACGGCTTTTCTTATTTAAGGAACTCTGGAGTGGGTGGTGGGTGTCCCAGACATCCACCCACTTACATCATTCCACTATCGCTTTAGGATTTTTGTCCACCAAATAGGTAGCAAGCTCAAGGGAGCATAGGATAGGAAATCCTCCAGCTGGAAAAGTTCGAGGATCTCTTTTGCAGATGCAGAGTTGGAGGCCCTCGTCCACCTCTCGAAGGCGGGTGTCTTTTTAGCCACTCATTCCGATCACGTCTGCCTGGACTCCTTTGGCATGCTCTTCCATTTCTGTCTCCACCTGTCAGGGGTAATCGCGAAGGCTTTGGAGTGGCTTCCCTCACGTGAGCAAGGCTTCTTGATTGTAGACGGGTTTTGCTTGGAAGGCGGTGGCACCCTTGCCTTCTAGGTATTTTCCCAAAATGAGGGCTATTTTGGCAGGGGGAGGCTTGAAATTATCTAGTACCTTCTCTATGTGGTTGAGCCAGGCCTCTGGCTCTGCCTCATTCCACTGCTTGATGAGAGTGCCCATGTTTAATGAGTATGAACTGTGAGGCCTGGGATGTAAGGGGCTTTAGAATATGTTCAGGAGCCTTTATTACCACCAACCTCATCTTTATAGTTGAATGTGGTGAACTACCTCTCTCTCACTCCCTAGAGAACTGGTAACAATGAAGGGTGCTCAGAGAATTTGGACAAGCGATTCTTCAACAAGTAGTTATTTTTGGATTGAGAGACGTTTTTTATAAACACTCATCCACCACCTTCCCAATTAGAATTAGGAGATTGTTTGAATCATTGAATATGAATATCAGTCACCTTCAATAGTAAATTTCTTCCTCCTTGGACAATGAGTAAAAATGTAATTTCTATACAATTAAAATATTTATCAAAACGTGACTCAAATACACTAGAACATATAGGAGAACACACAATAGAGCATATAAGCCCAAAGAGGTCCACATTATGTAATATACATAGATGGCTTTAACTCAGCAACACGGATTGGGGTATGCAGCAGTATCCTAAGATAAATCGTATAAGTCCTCTCTACCAGATAATGCCTCGGTATTTACAGCTGAATTATGAGCCATAGAAATAATTTTTAAAAATCCTCCATTTAATAATTTTTTATTTATAGCGATTCCAAAAGCGCCAAGAAGCCATTCAGTTGTAACCCTAAAAATATTATTTTACAACAAATTAACATCCATTTCAGGACCGCTAGTCATTGTTTTTCTCGATTATCATTAAAACTAATTATTTGATCGAAATTTTATTTTATCAGTGTATAACAGGGCACTCAGCTAATTTTTGGTAACATAGGGCATTGTCAAAGGTGTAGTTAACACCCTTGACTTACATGATGTTGCCAGCATTGCCAAGCTATGCATTCAAATGTCCTTTATCCCCATCTCGTCCCTTCCTCCCCCTTTCCTGTATATTAGATTATATTGAGTAATGTTGGATGTTATAAATATGCTGGTTTTTGGAGATTGTGTTCATCTAATCACTGTTATTGTATTTTCTTAAGTTATGTAAATGGGAGTAGGCTAAAGAGCGTGTGATCTTCAGCCTATTCATCCCAGGCCATGAGAGACAAAGTCTGCTCACTTCCCCCAAATCCCTCAAGTAGGCGGAGTGTTGTCTACCTTTTTATTGTGTCAGCAGGTGAATAAGCCGTAAAAAAGAAATGTATATTTGATGGGAACTACTAAGGTATCACTATCATAATATCATTATGCTGTGTGTGTGTTTCTCTATTCTAATCACACTACAATTTTGTTTCTACTAATATATCGCCATTAATAAGGATGTAATTCACGTTCCTTACTGAGTTTAGTGAATAAGGAGAGCTTCATGCATCTTGAATTATATTACTTAAGATTAATGTAAAGAAATGCACTATTTTCATATATATACCTACTTTGAAATTGGTTCGAAAATAAGATTTTACTTGTATTACTTAGAATTGGGACAGTCGTTTATAAGTGCTACAAACCTTAGATGTACAGTTGGACACAGGTTTCCCTGGTACACCGTCTTGCGAGACTTCGAAAAATTACATGGTACAGTGTTTACTGATGGAGATGGGGGGAGAACCTCTTCTCTCCTAACAAGAAGTTCCACCAATAAGTTCTGGAGTTCG
>NC_087220.1:37710145-37733325 GCF_015104395.2 Macrobrachium nipponense | reverse complement strand
GGGTTACAAGCGCCTCAGTGGCGTGATCGGTATGGTCGATTCTCGGGCATTCCGTTGAGGGGTCAGAGATGTGTATTTCTGGTGATAGAAGTTCGCTCTCGACGTGGTTCGGAAGTTACGAAAAGCCGTTGGCTCTCTGAAGGATGAACTGGCTTAAGCACTCCGTCCAGAATAGCTCTTTAGATCACACCTTATGAAAGTCTAATATACTGTGTATGTACCTATATATATATAATATATAGATCATAGTATATGTATATGGTATATATATATATATATATATATATATATATATATATATATATATATATATATGAATACATACATATATACGTATGCATATTCACATATGTATATATATATATATATATATATATATATATATATATATATACACAGATACATATATAATTATACAGGTATGTTGGGCGAGTGTGTCTATGCGAAAGGAAATGTAAACACGCCTAAGATGAATTGAATTATCACCGAGGAAATATCTCTGCGTAGGAGGGACTAGGACGTGCCAAAAACGCCTTCTTATCAAAGCAGTGAGGACCCACTTACGAGCAGCAGCAGCAGAGCATTAAGAGTCACTAAGCTGCCATAAAACTGCTCGAGCGCGTCATAAGATGCAAATTGCTTTTTGAGTTTCATGGACTCAGCACGTCACGTTTTTGAAGCTGTGACGGGGCTCCTTTAGGTGATAGCCACCTCGCGTTGCTTTGCTTTGCTTTGCTTTGCTTTGCTTTGTTTCCTCACTGTGATGGCATTCTGAGAGATTTTCTCTGGTGAATCTGTGAAGTAATCTCCACTTTATGTGACGGCTATGCTATATCATGTCGAATTTTTTTAATGAAATGTGGGTTTTAAGGAATATTATAAGTTCTATTTACCCAAGCAATGTTTGATTTTTTTCTTTGATTTTTACATTTTCCGTAATACAATTCCGATAATTTTTTTTTACAAGCTAAGGACAAAGTATTTCGTAATAAAGGTGATGAATTATTGATACTTCGTGTATTTTTATTAGCCGTAATGTAATTTATTTAAAGATTTTTTTGGGGGATTATTCAACATATCCACAGTCAGCAATGAATTCTAATAAGAATATGGGTTATCTAAAGGCCGAAGGAAATACCTAAGTTTGAATATATCATTTAGACGTGGGTAAGTGTCTCCAAGATAATTCTTCATTCATTGTTTTGTCACTAAAATTAAAGGGGAACCGACTTTTACGATCCACGGGATTTGGGGAATTCACAAAGCGAATTATATATAATAGGAGTGTGAGGAATGAGACAGTCATATGGTATAGTTTAGTTACCCTTTAACTTTCCTTTCTCACTTCATTCTGCAATAATGCTTCTTCTAACAATGTCACGCTGGGAACAAAAGGTCCTCCTCGTCCTTTCGTTTCCAGATGCAGCTTCGCCGTCTCCGTAACTCCGAGCAATTATCTGGAGGCAATCTGCAACATTTGCGTTTTAGTTTTAAATTAATTTATTCACTCTGGAATCCCAAACTTGTCCTGCGCTCGACGTCTTAGCTAATTAAAGAAGCGTTTGCTCATTGTTGGAATCTTAAAACTTATCTTCAACTTGACTTCTTAAAATATTAGCGTTGTTTGACGTTGTCACATTTCGAACAGTCAGATGACGGGGTACGTTCGACTTGTTGTTATTATTGTTATTATTATTATTATTTTATTATTATTATCATTATTTTATTATTATTATTATTATTATTATTATTATAATACTCAGAATGTGTAAACGTTTACCTGCAACACACAAAAAGGCTGATTTCTTCAAAAAACCCACTTCATAGAATAGACTGTCCATGTGTGAAGAGTGAATATAGCGAAGTATTTCAAATTGCAGATCGAAAAAAGAAAAAAAAACGCAACAAGCAATATAATTTTGAGAGAGAGAGAGAGAGAGAGAGAGAGAGATAGAGAGAGAGAGATAACAACTATAAGCATTCGCATCGAGTATTTCTTTAACGAATATAATCATTCCAATAAGTAAGATTCATCAGAAATCCTTCATAATTCCGCATTTCATCTCATTTCAAGGATATTTGATTCTGAATCCAGGACAGAAATATCTCAATGAGGTGTTTTCTTAAGCAAATATAAAGAAAAATTTCGCATTTTAAAATGGTGGGGTGGCAGGGATATTACTAAGGGAATAGGTGATAGCACTTTGCACTGATTCAAACTGAACTCGCTCCCAATCAAGCCAATCCACACACGCATATACTCGTGTACTTTAGCCGTAAAAGGACTCCCAACAGCGTGTCATGAGTACGATCATAAAATAAAAGATATTACTGTTTGGCTGCAGTTTAGAACTGTCGTTAATCAGTGCAATATTCGCCGAGCCACCAAGGCCACGGCTTATGCAATTGTTTTGGGGTCGGAGTGGACTTTTCCCCAGTAGCTGTCTTTAGTTCAGTAATTTGGAACTCTGTTAACAAGCATGACTGCAAAATTGCAATATATTGCCATTTAGGTCCCAATGCAGGGATTTTGCAAGCTATACGAAATTCAAAATGCAAAACTATATGCATGGTAGATGTTTAGGGTAAAAGGGAAATTTTCCATAAAGGTGATGCCAATGTTCTATTGTTGGTCGCTATCGACAAAAACAATTACAAATTGTTAAGATATTAGAATGCAATAATGTTTCTGTGAGTGCAAAATTCGCAAAACGGTTTTCTTAAAAGTGAAAATAATGAAGTAGTTCGGGTTAATGGTTACGAATAAAAATGTGAAAATTGCAGAATAACCCGTCGAGAGTTAGTGATGTCAGCGCACCTCACATGTTGCACTTTAGTCATTGTGGAAGATTGTTTGCAGTTTCCAGTCGACCCCTTAACTGCGACCAAGTTTCAACCTTTTACTTTACCTCCACTCCCGATCCATTCTTCAGTCGTGCTGTCCAACCTCTTTTTGTCTCTCCATAGTTCAACTGTGCAGCTTCTTTGAATTCCACCTTTGAAATAACACGAAAGCACTTCGTACTCCCTCTTTATTTTTTTCCAAGTCGCCTTAGCGGAAATATATATGTATATATATATATATATATATATATATATATATATATTATATCTATATATATATATATATATATATATATATATGTGTGTGTGTGTGTGTATATATATTATTATATATAGATATACGTATTTATAAATAAATAAATAAATAAACAAATATATATATATATATATATATATATATATATATATATATATATATTATATATATATATATATATACTATATATATATATATATATATATATATATATAGTATATATATATATTATATCTAATAAAAGGAGCCCATAAAACACAAAAATATAGAGAGAAAAATACTATATTTCAGTGAATGCTGTCTCCCTCTTCAGGTATATGAATGAGAAAAGTTTACAGAAAAGGTGGTATTTATACCAAGAAATCCATCCACAGGTAAGACAATTTAGGTCACCCCCGCTGATAATCTTCCTTTAATCCTCTTAAGCGTTGGTTGAATAAAAATCTTGTCGATCACATCTGAATCCCATGCTTCTTTTGAATATTCATTACCTGCCTCTCTTTTATTAAGGGCCGATTCCATCATTTGACTCTTGTACCGGCAGTTGCTGCTATAAATTATACGTGACAAATTCCAGTTTATTCTATGGTTATGTTCATTTATATGGTTGAAAATTTTCCGCGAGGGTCAGAGTTACCGTCTTTAATCTTGTCCAGGTGAGGAATTTTTATTTTATTGTTGGGTGTATCTCAGTTTATTGTCTCGAGGGGGTCAGTAGAAATTACGTTTGCTTTGTGAATTGCTTTCTCAATTATATGGTCAGGATACTTTAAAGACGAAAGTTGCTTACGAATTAGTTCAAATTCTTTTTCCAGGAAATCTGGGGAACAAATTCGTAAGGCTCTTAAGAAACAGGTTGCTGGCTACGCCTATCTTGATAGCAATGTCGTGATAGCTAAGGTAGTGAATGTATGAAAGTGAGAATGTTGGTTTTCTGTATATGGCAATTCACAAAGCAAACTTAATTTTCTACCGACCCCCTCGAGACAAGACCGGAGATAGACCCAACAATAAAATAAAAATTCCTCACCTGGACAGGATTAAGACGGTGACTTATTAATGTCCAATAAAAGACATCCCCCCAAGGACACCGGGGTTTACGAAATCCCATGCCAGGACTGTGACCAATCTTACATTGGATTTACAGGAAAATAACTTCCCCTGAGATTAATACACACAAACGGTCAGTTAGGTATGGACAACAGAACTCAGCTATTTTCAACCATATAAATGAACATAACCATAGAATAAACTGGAATTTGTCACGTATAATTTATAGCAGCAACTGCCAGTACAAGAGTCAAATGATGGAATCGGCCCTAATAAAAGAGAGGCAGGTAATGAACATCTCAAAAGGCACATGGGATTCAGATGTGATTGACAAGATTTTCATTCAGCCAACGCTTAAGAAGATTAAAGGAAGATTATCAGCGGGGGTGACCTAAATTGGCTTACCTGTGGATGGATCTCTTGGTATAAATACCACCTTTCTGTAAATTTTTCTCATTCATATACCTGAAGAAGGAGGCAGCAGTCTCTGAAATATAGTATTTTCCTCTCTATATTTTGGTGTTTTTATGGGCTCCTTTTATTAGATGGAATTCTGTTGTAAAAGAACATTTTTACCAGTCACACACACACACACACACACACACACACACACACACATATATATATATATATATATATATATATATATATATATATATATATATATATATATATATATATGTGTGTGTGTGTGTGTGTCTGTGTGTGTGTTTAATATAATACAGACTAATGGTCTGCTTTCAGTAGATACATACTTATATGATTGTAATAACCACAATGCCCTCTTAACTTTTCGAAATGTTCACACTATTTTGCCCCGCTTTTCACTGCAAAAACAACATAACGTCTTTCTGATAATCAAGATGCGTGTTCGAACCCTGCACGGACATCAGAATTACTTCATATTTTAACATTTGGATATAAGGCTTTGCAGTGACAAAAATATAGAAAAAAATGGGAATAATTCAAGAAGGTATGAGGGCAATTTGGTTATTACAGTTACGTACGCACACAGACATACATACACATATCAATTATATACATACACACAATGAAACAAGAGTACTATGACGTAATTCTCAAAAATGTTAGGTAAGATTCACAAGGAAATGCGTATTATAAAACTTCTAGTGTAGTAAAAATATTTATATACACAAACTTAGAGCTTTCGTCCAACTTCTGTAGACTTGTTCAAAGTAATTTGACGATATATTACATATATATATATATATATATATTATATATATATCTATATATATATATATATATATATATGTATATATATTACATATATAATATATATATATATATATATATCATATTCATATATATATATATATATATATATATATATATAATATTACTATATATATACATACTATATACGAATTTTTATGACATCACGATACATTGTATATGCAAACCATTAAGCAACAAATGTCGTTTAATATCCAACTCGCGCTACTTTGGTTATATCACCAAAGGATATTAGAAGACATTTGTAGCTTAATGGTTTGTATATATATATATATATATATATATATATATATATATAATATATATACTTGCATATACATATGTAAACATTTTGTGTATTTACGAAAACGCAATTTTTAATAACATGCATTTCATAGTGGATCTTACCACTATTATATATATATATATATATATATATATATATATATATATATATATATATATATATATATATATATATATATATATATATATATATATTTTTATGTATGGTTTTTTTTATTTATTGAAGTAATGTACTAGTTACTGGCAAACTTGCCTATTGATTGAATCCGGTTCAGACAAAGAAAAGTTAATTATTTACATTACGCGGTAACGATTAATCGTCTTATTAAATAAGCTAAGTGTCCATATAAATGACTTGTCAAGTATTGCTGCTTATGATGCGCGTGCAGTATGGATTCTTGAGTAGCATCTGACGCTCGATATTGTCCATCCTCCAAACCAACGACGATCAGAAATTGTTTTTTTTTTTTTTTGTCACTCATCTGGAGGGAGCCACTTTCCCTAGAGGAAGGCAAATCTGCAGCCTAAGACATCAATAACTGGGCTCTTCTTTTGGTGACTGTGGTGGGTCCCATAATCTTTGGTTCAGTAGCGTTCTGCGAGGCAATGCAAAAAACAAGGCCACAAACCTTTCCCATCCAGACTTTTATCCTGTTCGCCTTGGACTCGACCCATTTGAAAGCACCAGGGAAATATTACGGACAAAGTTAGCGCGAAAAAAAAGAAAAGAAATGAAAGGAAAAAGAAAGAAAATATGAAAGTAAACAGGTGCAGTTGATTACACCCTTCTTTCACAAAGCCACGAAGGAAATTGTATTTCTAGTCAGTCGCATTTGTAAGACCTATTTGTTTACTTTCATTTTCCATTTGGTCGGAAACTTTATTTCTCGTTCGAAGCACAACACGAAGCACTTGCGTCGGTTCGGGGTTGTTATTTGCACTAGTTTGCCACTATCAGAGAGAGAGAGAGAGAGAGAGGAGAGAGAGAGAGAGAGAGAGGAGAGAGACAGAGAATTTACTGTATTTGAGCATCCTAGTATTTTTGGAGTTGATTTCTTTCTTAATAGGAAGATTTCAATTTTCGTTTCCTAATTCAAAGATTTCAGTTTTCTTAAATTATACATTTTCAAAATCTTTATAACTGTTTTCCTACAAAATAATGTAATATTGCTGATATATTTACTGATTATCTGAATTCATTTTTCTCCTTTAAGCTGTTTTGATAATTATTAAAAGAATTTCCTATGTTAATACTTTAAGGTTCTTCTAGTCTATCATTAATACCATTTAATCCCAATAGACATTTTTTTTAAAAATTTCATTGTTAATGGCAAAGACTATTTTTTATTTGGTTGATTGAAGAAAATTAGTTTTATTGCACCTCTTAAAAGTTCTTAATGGGCCCCCCCTTTTATATAAATAACTTATATGTACGAAGTGGGATTTATTTATTCAGAGAACCTAAGAGAGAAATTGTAGCGCTCTATATTGGGATTACTTACAATAGGTTAGCAGTCAAAGAATTTCAGATACTCATTCTCACAAGCTCTACAAGTGAAGCTCACATTCTCTGGAATAAAACTGCAATGTAGATCTATTATCACAAGTCTGTAAATTGGCATCCCAGCAAGACTCAGGTTTTTACTTTTTATAGTAGATGAAAACCGGGAACATATCTTTAGCCAACGGTTTACAAATAAGGACTGCAAACCGAATCATTAATTCCACAGGTGGAAAACTCTTATTCTATAGAGCAGGGGTCATCGGACCCCAAGGGGTCCGTAGTACTTTGACGGGGGTCCGCGAAACTTATAGAATTTAACGATGGATGCAGCCGAGTTGGTAAGAAATCAGATCTGCAGTCATGTTACCTAACTGAATGAACATTTCAATTAGTACTTCACTGATGTCGACACCGATGCCTGGGACTGGGTTCGAGATCCTTTTGTTGTGAGTTCATCAGCTTGTGGTCTCAGTACAAAGGCAGAGGAAGAACTGTTGGACATGATATGAGATGAGTACCAGAGAATCCGATTCTGTCAAAGTGCACTGTAGACATATGGGTTTCTATTAAAGAGAAATATCCTGAACTCTATGCTGAAGCTTCGAAGGTATTGCTTCCATTTCCCACTACATATCTCTGCGAAGAATCTTTGAAATATGAATAAAAAACGATAATTACATAATTTATAAATTATGTAATTATCGTTTCTTATTCGTATTTTAATACTTGATATTTGCAAGTCAGTAAAGTTTACAAGTACTCTGTCATAACATACTTTGTTATGTACATATATAACAACACCTAAATTTCCTTCTTCCTCTCTAGATGCAGATACTAAGGTATATTTACCTAACGTTAATATTGTTTTGTTAACATTTAAACATAATATCATTGGTTCATATTCTTTTAGTAATCGTTGTATTTCTCCTAAATGTAATATGGTCTTCAGACCTTTTACGTTCCATGCTATAATATAATTATTGAAAATATTTTGTTATAGTGGTCGAGTTTTGATGTCTTTTTTTTGTTTTATCTACTTAGATTTTTCTAATAATTTACTCACGACATTCATTTGTTTTTCTTTATAATATACTAAGTGTTCGATGCACATGCATCCTCTCTCATGAGTACTCAAATCAGTTTCCTTTTATCTGTTTAATAGAATTTCTTATAATGTTAGTTAAACAAATCTTTTTTTGTTATATTTTTGTTATTGTTGCACAATTCTATGAAACAATCATTACATTCTATTTTACTCCCCGACCTACTTGAGTTTGTACAATTACAGTCCCATATTGGGTTGTGAGCATTAAAACCTCCTACTATTAATGTAGGTTCCTTGGAATTGTTTAGTAAATCTTTAAGTTTATCAATGTCGTAATTTTTATTAGGCTGCTTGTATAAATTTATACAACTAGCCTAATAAAAATTACGACATTGATAAACTTAAAGATTCACTTAACAATTCCAAGGAACCTAAATTAATAGTAGGGATTTTAATGCTTCAACCCAACATGGGACTAAAATTGTACAAGCCCAAGTAGATCGGGAATAAAATAGAAGTGCTCATGGTTGCAAACGACATGTGCTGTATACAAATAATGACGAAAATAGCACTTATTTTTCAAAAACACACAGAACATTTTCCTCAGCGGACTTAACCCTATGTGCAACAAGTATATTTGACAGATTAAATTAGAATGCAGTTGATGACTTGCACACCAGTGATCATTTCCCAATTTTGATTTCCTTATTACAAAATAATCTTGCAAAACATGTTCTTCATCATAACATTTATACAGCAGATTGGGAGCTTTCTGAAATGCGCACAAGAAATATTCTACCATTTGAATATTTAAAAGACTATAATGAAACTTTAATTATTAATGCTGCTGATAAAGCAATACCAAAGTCAAAGCCCTATCCAACAAAGCACAAATTCCCATGGTGGTCTGATAAGCTAACAGAATTAATAAATATAAAAAACTCAATAGGCAGATGATTAAATAATTTGAATAGAAAGTTCAGGAAAATAGATAAAGCATTGCCCATATTAGAAGGGACTTTACAAAATATGACTATATTGTTGCTAGAAATTGATACAATAAAACCACTGTACAACAAAATATCTGCAAAATTTAAAAAGGAAATAATTCAAGGAAGAATAATTTCATGGAAGGAATACATACATATCAGATATCTTTAATAATACTCCCATACAAAAAAATATGGGCAGGAAAATAAATGGAACCCATGTTAAACCACCTAGGCATGCCTTATTAAAAGATGGGGAAGTAATACTTGATCCAAAGGAAATAAGTAATATAACAGGGAAAAACTTAGCAAATGTAAGTACTTATAAAAATTTGGATAAGCACTTCAGTACAAAGGAAAATAATATGGAATTAATAACAATAAATTTTGAAACAGGAGATATATATTATAAAAAAATTTGATATGTTAGAGTTGGAATATGCTCTCGAGAACAGCAATAAATCTGCTCCTGGAGGTGATAACATTTGTTTTGAGATGATCTACCACTTAGCAACTTTGGCTAAATCATACTTATTACAATTATAATCATTTATGGCTTCAAAATTTATTTCCTAATGAATGCCATAAAATCATGGTAATTTCAATCCCCAAAACTGGAAAGGATCCAAGTAATGTAGATAGTTACAGACCAATTTCTTTAAGTAGCTGCTTATGCAAATTGTTAGAGAAAATGGTAAATGAGCTACTAACATGGCACATTCGAGAAAATAAAATTTTGACTCCTACTCAGTTCCGATCATAGTGTAACAGACCTACTATAGGTTCTCTTCTAACTTAGAAGACCATACGCATAGAGGTTTTGAATGAAAACAAGTTACAGTAGCTGTCTTTTTTTTTTACATTGAAAAGGTATATGACACTACCTGGAGGTATGCTATATTGAAATCTTAAACGAAAAAAGATTCGTGGACATCTACTTAGGTTTATCCAGAACTTTTCAACTAATTGTATGTTTCAGGTGAGAATTAATGATGTTTTGTCAACAACATTTCCACTTGAAAATGGTGTTCCATAAGGAAACGTCTTAAGTGGCACACTGTTTATGATATAAGTAATAATCTATCTACCAGAATAAAAAGTAACCTCTATATGGATGATTTTACCATATATATTATTCAGCATCTCACTTAAAACATGCTGAGCGAATAATCAATAAAACTATAATAAAAATCGATGAATTGACATCATCTGTAGGCTTTAAATTACCCATAAGTAAAACTCAAGCTGTCACGTTTTTGAAAATAAAAAGTGGACGAAAGATGAAGAAATAGATTTAAAAATCAGAAATCATAGTAAACTAATTGGCCAAACTCCAAAGTTTTTAGGATTAGTATTTGATGCTCACTTAAACTGGAAAGCCCACATAACTCACCTGAAATTAAAATGTAAAAAGCTATAAATCTAATTAGAAAATTAGCAAACCCTACTTGGGAACCCGATAAACATACACTTAATGTTCTGTATAAAGCAACAGTGCTGTCTATCATTGATTATGGATGTGAAGTATACGGCTCAGCTTCAGAAGCAGAGCTGATAATGTTAAAGCTTGTTCACAATGAAGGCCTTAGAATATGCTCAGGTTTCTTTAGATCATCACCAACCTCATCTTTACAGGGTGAATGTGGTGAACCTTTCCCCATTAGAGCAAGGAGATTGTTTGAATCACTGAATATGAATATACAGGTGCCTCTGATAGTAAAATCACCTCCTCCTTGGATAATGAATAAAATCAGGATTTGTACATGGCTGAAATATTTATCAAAAAAGTTACTCGTATATACCAGAACACCATAAACAACTTACATTAGAAGATATAACCCAAAAAGGTCCCCATCATGCAATATATACAGGTGGATCTAAATCTCTCTACCCAATAATACTTCAATATTCACAGGAGAGTTGAGTGCAATTGCATCAGCTGTAAAAATAACTAACGAAACGTCATTCAATAATTTTATGATTTTTAGTGACTCGAGAAGCGATATAGAATCTATTCAGAGTTACTAATCAAAACATAATATTGTACGACAAATTAAATTATTTTTTTTATGTGTTATATAATAATGGGAAATATGTAGATATATGTTGGATCCCTGCCCAAATAGGGATAAAAGAAAATGAAGAGGCAGATAAAGGAGCCAAAGAAGCAACCCACATGACAAGAGTAAATATGAATATCCCTGTTATTTATTATGTAACACAAATAAAGATGGGTATCATGAATAAATGGCAATATATATGGAATGAAGAACCTGGAAATAATAAATTAAACACAACCTAATGTTAAAAAATGAGTTCATCATATCCGAGAGTGGTACATGCATAAGTAATTCTGACACTTCTCCGTATAGGCCATACTCATCTGACACATGGGAACTTAATTAGAAGTCAATGTGACCCTGCTCCCGAGTGCTCAGAGTGCAAGGTGTTGATAACAGTCAGACATATGTTGTGTGAATGTCCAAAGTATGGCCAGTAGCGACTGTCAACTTTCGGAAAAAAATCAATAAAGGAAATTTTATCAGAAACTTTTACATTTTCAGTGGTTCCAATTTTAATGTTTATGAGGAACTGTGATCTAATTAATAAAATAAAAAAATAAATAAATAAAACGTGAAAACTTAATAAATAAAAAAAATTATTTCAAATATTACTTGACTTATTCTAAATTGTAATATAGCTTTTTACAGTGTATATATGAGAGCGTGAGTAAATGTATTTATTGTGTTTGTGTTCCAGTATGACAATATTTGCCTTTGTACAGTTTCTAATTTAACTGAATTTTAATTTATTCAGCATCATACTGAATGGTGTATTTGGACCCAGTTCTTGGCCTTTAATAACTGGGTGGGCGGGTGATTTTAACTCACTAAATCCTAAACTTATCCTAACCTTAAAATAAGAAAGGGTTAGTAATGGTCTTAATTCCATTGTGCAAACTACTGTCCACTTAAGCTAAGCCAATTCAAGTGGTAATCGGCCCTGAATGGGCGGTGCAAAACATTTTGCAAGGGTATTAAGAGCCCTGTGCTTTCGTAAGACAATTGACCCTGTGCCATTGGGTCTACACTATTAGTAATTCATGCCCTAGGATACATAATTAAATTTACTGAATCATTATGTAAACTTCTCTGTAGAGAATGATAACATTAAAAATAAGAAGTTCTCCTGAGGAAACATCATTACAAAATAAAAAAGATAGAACTAAGAAAAATAAACGGATAATTCTCTGTAGAGAATAAACAAAATACCACGAATAATAGAGACTAAGAAGAATTACCAAATCACACATGTAGGCAAGAACATTTTAACATGGTTGAGTCTTTCAATAGTGATTAATTTATTCCACTCAACCCGAGCTCCATCAGGAATTTTATCCTCCTGAATCATGGATATCTGCGCACCAGAGTTGTCGAATGCTCTGACTTGGTGGGCAGGATAGTGACTTCTGGGATGCGCAACAAATATAGGGCACTGCGCTGGAGGGTGTATAGAGTTGATGGATTCGCTACTGCCATTGAGACCAAGAAGAGGTGTGCCCATGTACTTTGCATGATTTACAGAAGCTCTTGCTGAAATCATGCCTTGGCCAGTTGTTCCGATGCCAATGGCCATTATTCTTATTAGTTTGTTGATTTCCATTCTGAGGGGTAGCACGAGCTGGCTGGGGAGGATCTGCTTTAGCATGGCACTGTTCTGAAGAGTGCCCAGGTTTGTTACAACACTTGCACATGGGGTGCTGTGTTGGCTGAAAGTTGGCAGTGGGAGGAGCAACAGGACGAATTTTCTTATTTAAGGAACTCTGGAGTGGTGGTGGGTGTAAAAAAAACCCCAGACATCCACCCACTTACATCATTCCACTATCGCTTTAGGATTTTTGTCCACCAAATAGGTAGCAAGCTCAAGGGAGCATAGGATAGGAAATCCTCCAGCTGGAAAAGTTCGAGGATCTCCTTTGCAGATGCAGAGTTGGAGGCCCTCGTCCACCTCTCGAAGGCGGGTGTCTTTTTAGCCACTCATTCCGATCACGTCTGCCTGGACTCCTTTGGCATGCTCCTCCATTTCTGTCTCCACCTGTCAGGGGTAATCGCGAAGGCTTTGGAGATGGCTTCCCTCACGTGAGCAAGGTCTTCTTGATTGTAGACGGGTTTTTGCTTGGAAGGCGGTGGCACCCTTGCCTTCTAGGTATTTTCCCAAAATGAGGGCTATTTTGGCAGGGGAGGCTTGAAATTTATCTAGTAACCTTCTCTATGGTGGTTGAGCCATGGCCTCTGGCTCTGCCTCATTCCACTGCTTGATGAGAGTGCCCATGTTAATGAGTATGAACTGTGAGGCCTGGGATGTAAGGGGCTTTAGAATATGTTCAGGAGCCTTTAGATTACCACCAACCTCATCTTTATAGGTTGAATGTGGTGAACTACCTCTCTCTCACTCCCTAGAGAACTGGTAACAATGAAGGGTGCTCAGAGAATTTGGACAAGCGATTCTTCAACAAGTAAGTTATTTGGATTGAGAGACGTTTTTATAAACACTCATCCACCACCTTTCCCAATTAGAATTAGGAGATTGTTTGAATCATTGAATATGAATATACAGTCACCTTCAATAGTAAAATTTCTTCCTCCTTGGACAATGAGTAAAAAGAAATGTGAATTTCTATACAATTAAAATATTTTATTTATCCAAAACGGTGACTCAAATACACTAGAACACTATAGGAGAACACACAATAGAGCATATAAGCCAAAGAGGTCCACATTATGTAATATACATAGATGGCTTTAACTCAGAACACGGATTGGGGTATGCAGCAGTATCCTAAGATAAATCGTATAAGTCCTCTCTACCAGATAATGCCTCGGTATTTACAGCTGAATTATGAGCCATAGAAATAATTTTTAAAAATCCTCATTTAATAATTTTTTATTTATAGCGATTCCAAAAGCGCCAAAGAAGCCATTCAGTTGTAACCCTAAAAAATATTATTTTACAACAAATTAACATCCATTTCAGGGACCGCTAGTCATTGTTTTTCTCGATTATCATTAAAACTAATTATTTGATCGAAATTTTATTTTATCAGTGTATAAGACACCCTCAGCTAATTTTTGGTAACATAGGGCATTGTCAAAAGGTGTTAGTTAAACACCCTTGACTTACATGATGTTGCCAAGCATTGCCAAGCTATGCATTCAAATGTCCTTTATCCCCATCTCGTCCCTTCCTCCCCCTTTCCTGTATATTAGATTATATTGAGTAATGTTGGATGTTATAAATATGCTGGTTTTTGGAGATTGTGTTCATCTAATCACTGTTATTGTATTTTCTTAAGTTATGTAAATGGGAGTAGGCTAAAGAGCGTGTGATCTTCAGCCTATTCATCCCAGGCCATGAGAGACAAAGTCTGCTCACTTCCCCCAAATCCCTCAAGTAGGCGGAGTGTTGTCTACCTTTTTATTGTGTCAGCAGGTGAATAGCCGTAAAAAAAGAAATGTATAATTTGAAGGGAACTACTAGGTATCACTATCATAATATCATTATGTGTGTGTGTGTGTTTCTCTATTCTAATCACACTACAATTTTGTTTCTACTAATATATCGCCATTAATAAGGATGTAATTCACGTTCCTTACTGAGTTTAGTGAATAAGGAGAGCTTCATGCATCTTGAATTATATTACTTAAGATTAATGTAAAGAAATGCACTATTTTCATATATATACCTACTTTGAAATTGGTTCGAAAATAAGATTTTACTTGTATTACTTAGAATTGGGACAGTCGTTTATAAGTGCTACAAACCTTAGATGTACAGTTGGACACAGGTTTCCCTGGTACACCGTCTTGCGAGACTTCGAAAAATTACATGGTAACAGTGTTTACTGATGGAGATGGGGGGGAGAACCTCTTCTCTCCTAACAAGAGTTCCACCAATAAGTTCTGGAGTTCGTTTGGTGGGCGGAGTTATTAGGTATGGTTGGAGAAAGACACACACACACGGAGTAAAAAAATCTGAGCAGTTTATATCGTTGTAATGAAGATTGTTTGTCTCACTTGTAATATAAGTTTGTTTATTAAGGTTCCATTTACCTTTCGGCCAAGACGTTATCTTACAACCGTGTCTATTATTATATATCGGTCATATTCATTACACAATACTTAAAATTGATCAACATTTTAAAGTTATATTGGTATTGCCGAAAATCACGAACATCATAACAGGATAGTTTAACCTTATCGCGTAGGCAAAGTTTACAGCATTGGTTGCAGTACGTTTTCTCTCTCTCTCTCTCTCTCTCTCTTATACTAGCTAACTTATATATATATCTCTCTCTCAGCTATACTAGCTAACTTAGTGATAAGAAAAACCCTGCGCCTCAGTATGCAGTTCTGATTATGTCATTAGTGTATTCAGGATAGGATCAGTGACCCAATAATATCGAAGATTGCCCCCCTGACAATACCCGTAAGCATAACCAAAGCAAAGAAATTTCTCATCTCTGATACTGTAATGTCCTAAACTCTTGTTCCCTTGAGTGTTCGCTTGATATATTACCCCATTTTATAACATGAAATTAACGATTGGATCTCTATACAGTTAGTTCCATTATAGAATTATAAAAAATAGAATAAAAAAAAGTTTATTCCTGATATACTATCATCAAAATCGAAGGTGTGCGGCAAAAAATTAACGCCACCAATCCTTTGCCACACAGGATTAGCTGGTTTGACGTTTCTGACAACCTCCTAGTCCACCCTTACCTCCCCTCCCCTGCGCAGTTCATACGAATGGAAGACGATCAGTGCAAACGGCCAGCAAGACCTCTAATAAGGCAAAGTAGTACAGAACCAATATCGATACAATAAGCTATGAAGGCGCAAAAAATTAAAAACTTAAGAACGTCACATGACGTAAACAACATGTGTGGGACGACTTCTGCAACACGTCATATGACGTGGTTAACCTTTTAAGGGTTAACTGTTGTTTTTTATAAAATTATGTATGCACTGATATATTATAGACTATATATTTCGTTGACCTCAGGTGATAGGTGAAGTCATTTGGGCTTTCCTTATAGTGGCTGACATAAAGAGAGTATCATCTACTGAGTTGACAGTTACCTTTTAAAATGTCCCACAGAGCATATGACCCCTATACTCAGAAACGTCAACGACGGCCCAAAAAATATTCCACATTTTTACTCTTGCTCATATAACTTAGGTTTTTACACCAAAGATACATTGAAAATATCAGTAGGATATAAAGCATTACATTTCAAATAATGGAAACTATTTTAATAGCTTCAAAGAAGCTAATAAGCGAAAATAAGTGGCGAAGTATCATATCTGTATCGGCCACACCACAGAGAACAAAGTATACAGGTAAGGCAATTTGCCAATACTGCTACCGACCTCACTGTATGATAACAGTGCTCAGCAAGTCATTCAGTTCTATAATTCAATGCTGTTAACAAGAAACGGTGATTAGGAAGACATAAAAAAACATGTGGGGCCTGAGTAAGTAGGAAAGTTTACTGCAATACTCAAAATATTGTATGGAGGCATTACGGCATTTTTTACAGATACTTCGAATATTATATCAAGAATATCATGGTTATAAGAAAACTTGTTATGAATTATGTTTATTAAAAAATATAATCAAATAACTAGTGAGAACAAAATGAGAACATTTTATGTCCTATTACAAAAAATAGAACATTTAAATTATACAATCTAATACCTTGACCATCCACCCCCTCTCTCAGTCACTTCCCTCAATCTGTCGGGCATCGAATGAACAAGGTTGAAAATTTGCTGTGGTCTCCGTCTACAAATTTCCCACAGAGTTGATGTGACATGAGTTTGCTGTGTTGTTCTCTCATGTTCCATTTTCCATGTGTTCACCATCTGGGCCCACACGTGTTCAACAACATTCATATCTGTTCCTTTTCTAGGCCATTCAAGAAGAAGCAGGTTATCCTGTCTGGCAAACCACTCTTGAACGACGTGAGCAGTGTGAAGGGAAAAATTCCTTTCTCGTAACGAAGGTAAGGAGGTGGTTTGCAGCAGCTCAACATACTAGCTGCTGTAAATCGTCCCTCGATACGGAACACATCACCCATACCATGCACGACCAACCCAGGGCCCCATACGTTGCAGGTGACATGGCCAGATCGAACCACCTCAACGATGTACGGGGTTCATATCTGAAAGAGAGAAAAAATGGTAGTGTATAATATAAATCATATATATTATATATATATATATATATAATATATATATATATATATATATATATATATATATACCTTTGGAGAATTTAAATTCTCAGTGATGAACAACACTGAAAGAATTCTATTGTGTAATATTTATTTAATATTATTATTATTGGAGGAAAAAGAGCAATGATGCCACTGTCCTTCCTTACCTAATATTTATCTCAGAATAGCACTCTTATTTTTGTTAACTCCCTTTGTATATTTTGACAGTCCACTTCCGTGGAACAAAATCTGAAGATTAATAATTAATATAAAGAAGAATGCAATTGATAATTGATGCAAGTGATGACTTTGCTTATCATACAGAGTTCTATTTGTTCGCCAACAATGCAGCTTCCCATGAGATGTGGACGAGAAGCACTTCTCGTTAGTAAAGATGACCCTGCCCCAAAAGTCCAAACCCTTATCAGCATGACATTGGGCAAAATCAAGCCTTCCTGCCTTATGTTGTTCCGTCAAGAGCTCCTTCGTCCCTGGAGTTCTGTGATGAATCCCAGCAGCATGGAGTCTGCGTCGTACTGTCATCGATGACACTTCTAATCCAAGGTCCTCATGAATGGCCTCGGCGTTGGTTAAGGGTTGCTCTCGAGCCGCCCTGATAATGGCGTCAATCCTCAGCTGGGGTGGTTTTCCGTGGACCCCCTGGCCTAGCTAAGAGAACAGATTATCTTAAGTTGTTAACTTATAATTTATATAACATCGCAATCAATTCTAGATTCTTCGAATTTTGTACTCTATGGATTGATCATAATTTAGTAAACATGGCTGTATATTTTTGGTTTCAAAAGCATATCATATAGAACGAGATTACATATATCCATATATTCTCAATTTGGTTTGGTGGTTATTAAAACAACTGTAAATCATCTTCCTGAGCCATCACTGAAATGATTTAATTTAATAAACTACAAAAATAGCTATCAAAAGACACACAATGACTGTGACGGGGTGGGCACAAATAAAATGCTCTTATAGGCTTAATTTTACCGAGACAACTCAATCGAGTATAAACTTTGTTCATGGTCGAGGTCGGCAAGGGCCAACCACCCACCGGTGTGGAATTATGGAGGTGCACCTGAAATATTTCTGTGGTGTTGGAATGGCTGTGGATATCTGTAGTCTAACCAAAATTATAATAGCGAGACGAAATACATTTAAGAAAGAAACTCTCATATTAAATAAGCAAGATTAAATAGCCATGAACAATGTAACATATCCACCAATCATTCAGCATAAACAACTTACGCAAGTCGTTCAAGTTCCCACTCTCCTCCCACCTTATCCACAACTGTACCGTGGTGGGGGACACACCAACATCACGTGCAATGGGTCGTATCGGGAAGCTATTGTCGCGTAAGTGACATTTCGTCCTCGCAGCGCCAGATTTGTGTCCCTTCGATTCATGGTGAGTGGTTATGAAGTCTGACCTATTTAAAAATCCTGCTGACGACCTCACCTCCGTTGGGATTCTGACTCTGTTTTGAGTCGAGTAAAACAATACCATGATTCATTTATCATTATATCGTTCCTTGATTGTAGGATTAGGCAATAGGGATCATAATCACCATGGTATGAAATAAAGATACTACTGTTAAATATAATAAGCTCACATAATTATTGTTCCTGTTAATAATTACATTGAGAACTGAATACTCGTTGAGCACTGCTTCGTAAAATGAGCTCGGCAAAAGTGTTCGCGAATTCCCTAACCTATTTCTCTGTATACCGTAATTTATGAGAGTATCATGAATCACAAATTATAAAGAATAGACACTTGTCCTGTATGAAGAGGCAAAAGGCTCGATTAGCCAGAAATGGATATGAACACGACAGTATAAAAAAAAAAATTCGCCTACCCTCTCCCACCCCTCCTCCACCCCCTTCCTCTCCTTCCCACATCCTTTGCATCCATTCTCTCTCTCTCTCTCTCTCTCTCTCTCTGAATGCTACTTCAGTTTAAGTATATTTTGTACGATTTTCTTTTATCTATCCATCTGTCTAATCTAATAATAATAATTTACAATATTGTTTATATCTAACGATTCACTCGGTTGTTACCTACCAGCAAGGCTGGCATTACGGTACGGTACGGCACGGTTGATATTTAGCCTATGTGTACGGTACGGAATTACGCAACGACAATTTTACCAAAGTACGATACGGTATAGTTCAGGTACGGAAAAAATGTGCAAATTTCCGTACCGTACTACCTTACCTTAGGTTATGGATATATTACTTTTGTGCTCTACGTTGAAAACAAGGGAACAATATTAATTAATTATTAATAATAATAACCAGTAATATAGGATTTTTTTAGTTTTTTACTATTATTCTTAACATCAGCAGCAGTAGTAGTAGCTATTACTATTTTTATCTTAAGTTCAAATTGTTTTTTCTTTCTTTAGTAACTATTGACTTGGGTAAGGAGTAAATGATTATAATGATTAGAGTGAGAGATATCTGCATGTATGGTGGAGTAGTAGAACGATAGATACTGTGATTGATGGTAAAGCTACTGTTATACTTGAGTTTGGTTACCTCCTTCGCAATCTTCATTTGGACTCAGGGCATCAGCCAGATGCTTGTATTACGAAGGTGAAGAAGAAATGGCCGCCTAGGAACATAACTGTCGGCATGGTAGCAGATACCCGTTTGTTACGCAACTTTTCATTTTTTTTTTTTTTTTTTTTTTTTTTTTTTTAGCAAAGAGAGAGCCGCCAATTGCCTACTGATCGGTTTGAATAGGTAACTGGTTACAGTTGCTCTTTGTGTTACAAATAAAATTGAGCATTTTTTACCGGACATTCATCAGAGTTAAAACCTTGATTATACCGAAAAATTATAGCAAAATCTCGTACTGATACCAGTCTTCATTACAGTGTTATTGACCAAAAACGTGACTGCACTGTCTGTGAAACCCACAGTAAGAGAGCTTTACCAATTACAAATAAACATTACCTTTTATCTGAAATGTTTTTGATTATACGTTTTGAAGTTAACTGTAATTGCGTTTGTTTTTTATTTATACTTAATGGTAATTGTAATTGTAACTGAAAAGTTCAAATAATAAAGTACTTTATTTGAAATTGTTATCCTAGAGCAGCCCTCTCACTTTTCGAGAACTCATCTTAACCAAATGCAATAGAGAGATGTTTTGAGTCGCTACTCAATTTATTTATTATATTATTAAGGGAGAATCTTACCAGCTACTAATTTTAAAAATTGTGTTATTCCATTTATTTCCTTTTTTTTTGTGCAAAAAGTTTTGTGAAATTTTTTCCAATATTTAAGTTTTGTATTTCAGTATTATTGAAGTTGTAATTGTAATTCGATAACGGTCAGGTATTATGATTCTAATTGTAATAGACATAAGCAACGTAATCACCCCAAACCACTTATACATAGATGCGACAGTAGCTACTTCATACGAAATGGATGAGCATAAAAATAATGGGAACAAAAGTAAAAATTTTTTTTATGTATACATGGGAGAAAACTTTAGAAATTCGGTGATTTTTCCACTGCACTTCGGCTTCTCTCGGGGTACCTGTGAATTGTTCAATCTTTAATAAATCGACTTTATCTTTCTCGGGATCTATGTGGTTCTGCACCCTTATTTGACCAGGCAACCAATTCAAATCCTCTCGACCTTGAAACCATTCCTGGACTATTCTGGCCGTATGGATGGGGCGGCCGTCATGAATGAAAATGACAGGACTACTATGAGATTCAGGGCTTCTGTAACACGGTTTTTTTGGCAATAACTTTTTATCTATGCATTTCATAGATATAACGCTTATTCAGAATACACATTATATCTACACATAAATTTTGACTGTATTCTGCATTACGTAGGTTGAATAAATTTGGTACTTATAATGTAAAAGTGACTTTTTTTTGAAGACGGACCAACTTACTCAGAGATAAGGTTTCGAGCGCACTCGTTACGTAACTTATGACAGCATTTCTTCCCTCTTTCTCGATGGATGATTGGCTATACGTAACGAAGGCTATACCTCTGGCAACAATGACAAAAATTTAAATACAAGCAAAGCAGTACACCTTTATGAACTCTGAATCCTCGTCCACTGATAACTGTCATAATGTTAATCCAACAAATATGTTAATAAATACAAAAACAACCTCCCGATTATTTGTCTAACTCCCAAAATAAGTGTCCTAAGAAATTATAATCTACTTTATAGGTCACAATCAGATTGACAAGATGTAGGGAATAGTTGGTAATTTTCAAAGACATAGTAGACAAGCTTGATTTGATAACTGTTGTATCCAATGTCAAGCAATTTTTATTATCGCTATCTACCTATTTACTAAAAAAAAAAAAGTAGACAGTACCGTATTTTGGCTTTAAACCTTCACCAATAATTATCGTCAGAATGATGACTTCATGAGGCTCCAACCACTTTGGCCTCGTCATAATTCAGGATAACAATGAAGGCTATCGTGGCCATTGTTGTATTAGAAAATTTAACTTCTGGCTATAAAAACTCATTTTCGAGTAGTTGTAAGAAATGCTAAATGATCCTCAGGGATCCCAGCAGTTGGCCTAAACGTTTAATTCATGTATGTTGCTGCTATTACTAATTTTGCGGCACTACTGCTACAGTAGTATTACTACACGAGCACTGATACCCCACCCACCCATCTATGTATCGTTCCGCCATTCATAAAGTCTTTATATCCAACATGGTCGTACAGACTAAAGAATGAAAAAAAAAATTATATCGGATGATCCGTTGGTCTGCTTGAGATTTTAGCACATATAAGCTTGTATTTACTTTGGATAAAAATCTTATTTTAACAAAAATAGTTATATAAAGACTGTTTACATACAATCTCTCTCTTTCTCTCTCTCTCTCTCTTGGTAGCATAGTGAATAGTTAATGGAAATGTTCAAAATCCTGAAGGACATTACAAGTATTATAATCACGTTACGATAAATACAAATCAGACCATAAACATTGGATTTAAACTAGAAACTGAATAATTACCTATTCAGGCTATAGTAAGTATGGCCACGGGCTTTCTCTTGACTGTATTAAGTTTCTAGTCGTAAGACAAATTCAGTTTTGCAACCACGGGGACAATTCCAACTCCTGTTACCCATTCTTGACTACTATGGGTTTTAGAGCCGATGAAATAAGGTGAATGGGTTTCTGTCTGGTGGATGGGCGGGGCAACATTTCGTAAAACGATGTTTACTTTGCTTACGTAATGAATGTTTTTCGACTCTTGGCTCGCAATCATTGGCCATGGCGTCGGCTAGATCATTTTTACTCTATAAAAATTAGAACTATCGGGTTTAGGTTATTGATAATGCTGACAAAATTTGTGTGTAGTTTTAAAATATACACATATGTCAACTTTCAGCTACATCCGATGTTTTGATAAGGAGCAAAATCCAAAAAACCATGTTACAGAGGCCCTGAATTTCATAGTAGGTGGAAAAGGATAATTCCGCTGGTGAAGTGAAGGGAGGAAGAAATCCTGAAGAATTTTAACGTATTTTTCACTGGTGAAGCCCTTCAGTCTTGGTGATATCACATATACCATGTAAGGAAATCCAGGCCCACATATTTACGGTTACAGCCACCTCCTGGCCACTTCGTAAATGTTTCCTCGGTGGTATC
>NC_087220.1:37681338-37709645 GCF_015104395.2 Macrobrachium nipponense | reverse complement strand
AGGGGTTTTTTCTTATCACTAAAGTTAGCTAGTATGCTGAGAGAGAGATATATATATAAGTTTAGCTTGTATAAAGAGAGAGAGAGTAAGAGAGAGAGAAAAACGTACTGCAACAATGCTGTATAACTTTGCCCTACGCGATAAAGGTTTAAACCTTCCTGTTTTATGATGTTGTTTGATTTTCGGCAATACAAATATAACTTTAAAATGTTGATCAATTTTAAAGTATTGTGTAATGAATATGACCGATATATAATAATAGACCACGGTTGTAAGATAACGTCTTGGCCGAAAAGGTAAATGGAACCTTAATAAACAAACTTATATTACAAGTGAGACAACAATCTTCATTACACGATATAAACTGCTCAGATTTTTTTTACTCCGCGTGTGTGTGTGCTTTCTCCAACCCATACCTAATAACTCCGCCCACCAAACAAAACTCCACCAGAACTTTATTGGTGGAACTCTTGTTAGGAGAGAAGAGGTTCTCCCCCCCTCATCTCCATCAGTAAACACTGTTACCATGTAATTTTTCAGAAGTCTCGCAAGACGGTGTACCAGGGAAACCTGTGTCCAACTGTACAATCTAAGGTTTGTAGCACTTATAAACGACTGTCCCAATTCTAAGTAATACAAGTAAATCTTATTTTCGAACCAATTTCAAAGTAGTATATATATGAAAATAGTGCATTTCTTTACATTAATCTTAAGTAATATAATTCAAGATGCATGAAGCTCTCCTTATTCACTAAACTCAGTAAGGAACGTGAATTACATCCTTATTAATGGCGATATATTAGTAGAAACAAAATTGTAGTGTGATTAGAATAGAGAAACACACACACACACATAATGATATTATGATAGTGATACCTAGTAGTTCCCTTCAAATTATACATTTCTTTTTTTACGGCTATTCACCTGCTGACACAATAAAAAGGTAGACAACACTCCGCCTACTTGAGGGATTTGGGGGAAGTGAGCAGACTTTGTCTCTCATGGCCTGGGATGAATAGGCTGAAGATCACACGCTCTTTAGCCTACTCCCATTTACATAACTTAAGAAAATACAATAACAGTGATTAGATGAACACAATCTCCAAAAACCAGCATATTTATAACATCCAACATTACTCAATATAATCTAATATACAGGAAGGGGGCAGAGATGGGGGGCCAGGAAAGTTAGTTGAGGAAGGGATGAGGAAAGGGGGAGGAAGGGACGAGATGGGGATAAAGGACATTTGAATGCATAGCTTGGCAATGCTTGGCAACATCATGTAAGTCAAGGGTGTTTAACTAACACCTTTTGACAATGCCCTATGTTACCAAAAATTAGCTGAGGGTGTCTTATACACTGATAAAATAAAATTTCGATCAAATAATTAGTTTTAATGATAATCGAGAAAAACAATGACTAGCGGTCCCTGAAATGGATGTTAATTTGTTGTAAAATAATATTTTTTAGGGTTACAACTGAATGGCTTCTTTGGCGCTTTTGGAATCGCTATAAATAAAAAATTATTAAATGAGGATTTTTAAAAATTATTTCTATGGCTCATAATTCAGCTGAAATACCGAGGCATTACTGTAGAGAGGACTTATCGATTTATCTAGGATCCCTGCTGCATACCCCCGATCCGTGTTCTGAGTTAGAGCCATCTATGTATATTACATAATGTGGACCTCTTTGGCTTATATGCTCTATTGTGTGTTCTCCTATAGTGTTCTAGTGTATTTGAGTCACGTTTTGATAAATATTTTAATTGTATAGAAATTCACATTTTTACTCATTGTCCAAGGAGGAAGAAATTTTACTATTGAAGGTAACTGTATATTCATATTCAATTATTCAAGCAATCTCCTAATTCTAATTGGGAAAGGTGATGGATGAATGTTTATAAAAACGTCTCTTAATCCAAATAACTTATTTGTTGCAGAATCGATTGTCCAAATTCTCTGAGTACCCTTCATTGTTACCAGTTCTCTAGGGAGTGAGAGAGAGGTAGTTCACCACATTCAACCTATAAAGATGAGGTTGGTGATAATCTAAAGGCTCCTGAACATATTCTAAAGCCCCTTACATCCCGGGCCTCACACTTCATACTCATTAACATGGGCCCTCTCAACAAGCAGTGGAATGAGGCAGAGCCAGAGGACTGGCTCAACCACATAGAGAAGGTACTGGATAATTTCAAGCCTCCCCCTGCCAAAATAGCCCTCATTTTGGAAAATACCTAGAAGGCGAGGGTGCCACCGCCATCCAAGCAATCCCCGCCGACAATCAAGAAGACCTTGCTCACGTGAGGGAAGCCATCTTCAAAGCCTTCGCGATTACCCCTGACAGGTAAAGACAGAAATGGAGGAGCATGCCAAAGGAGTCCAGGCAGACGTGATCAGAATGAGTGGCTAAAAAGATACCCGCCTTCGAGAGGTGGACGAGGGCCTCCAACTCTGCATCTGCAAAGGAGATCCTCGAACTTTTCCAGCTGGAGGATTTCCTATCCTATGCCCCCTTGAGCTTGCCACCTATTTGGTGGACAAAAATCCTAAAGCGATAGTGGAATGATGTAAGTGGGTGGATGTCTGGGACACCCACTACCCACTCCAGAGTTCCTTGAATAAGAAAATTCGTCCTGTTGCTCCTCCCACTGCCAACTCTCAGCCGACACAGCACCCTGTGTGCAAATGTTGTAACAAACCTGGGCACTCTTCAGAACAGTGCCATGCTAAAGCAGATCCTCCCCAACCAGCTCGTGCTACCCCTCAGAATGTAAATCAACAAACTAATAAGAATAATGGCCATTGGCATCGGAACAACTGGCCAAGGCATGATTTCAGCAAGAGCTTCTGTAAATCATGCAAAGTACATGGGCACACCTCTTCTTGGTCTCAATGGCAGTAGCGAATCCATCAACTCTATACACCCTCCAGCGCAGTGCCCTATATTTGTTGCACATCCCAGAAGTCACTATCCTGCCCACCAAGTCAGAGCATTCGACAACTCTGGTGCTCAGATATCCATGATTCGGGAGGATAAAATTCCTGATGGAGCTCGGGTTGAGTGGCATAGATCAATCACTACTGAAAGCCTCAACCATGATAAAATGTTCTTGCCTACAAGTGTATTTGATCATTCTTCTCAGTCTCTATTATTTGTGGTATTTTGTTTATTCCCTACAGAGAATTATCCATTTATTTTTCTTAGTTCTATCTGTTTCATTTTGCAATGATGTTTCCTCAGGAGAACTTATTTTTAACGTTATCATTCTCTGCAGAGAAGTTTACATAATGATCCAGTAAAATTGATTATGTATCCTAGGGCATGAATTCCTAATTGTGTAGACCCAATGGCACAGGGTCAATTGTCTTACGAAATCACAGGGCTCTTAACACCCTTGCGAAATGCATTGCATTGCCCATTCAGGGCCGATTACCACTTGAATTGCCTTAGCTTAATTAAGTGGACAGTAGTTTGCACGATGGAATTAAGACCATTACTAACCCTTTATTATTTTAAGGTTAGGATAAGTTTAGGATTTAGTGAGTTAGAATCACCCGCCCACTCAGTTATTAAAGATTTGTTATCATGTTCGTTAAAGAACTTTATGATAATAAGATTTGACTAGCTAACATTTTAAGAATCATTATTATCATTATTATTATTATTATTATAAAAGTAGTTTAACCAGACCACTGAGCCGACTGTCAGCTCTCATAAGTCTGGCTCAAAGGATTAGATTAAAATGCCAGGTCTAGGCCTAAGGCCAAGAACTGGGTCCAAATACATCATTCAGTATGATGCTGAATAAATTAAAATTCAGTTAAATTAGAAACTGTACAAAGGCAAATATTTTCATAATGGAACACAAACACAATAAATACATTTACTCACATTCTCACATATACACTGTAAAAAGCTATATTACAATTTAGAATAAGTCAAGTAATATTTGAAATATTTTTTTCATTTATTAAGTTTTCACGTTTTATTTATTTATTTTTATATTTTATTAATTAGATCACAGTTCCTCATAAACATTAAAACTGGAACCACTGAAAATGTAAAAGTTTCTGATAAAATTTCCTTTATTGATTTCTTTTCGAAAGTTGACAGTCGCTACTGGCCATACTTTGGACATTCACACAACATATGTCTGACTGTTATCAACACCTTGCACTCTGAGCACTCGGGAACAGGGTCACATTGACTTCTAATTAAGTGTCCATTTGTCAGATGAGTATGGCCTATACGGAGAAGTGTCAGAATTACTTATGCATGTACCACTCTCAGATATGATGAACTCATTTTTTAACATTAGGTTGTATTTAGTTTATTATTTCCAGGTTCTTCATTCCATATATATTGCCATTTATTCATGATACCCATCTTTATTTGTGTTACATAATAAATAACAGGGATATTCATATTTACTCTTGTCATGTGGGTTGCTTCTTTGGCTGCTTTATCTGCCTCTTCATTTTCTTCTATCCCTATTTGGGCAGGGATCCAACATATATGTATATATTTCCCATTATTATATAACACATGAAAAAATAATTTAATTTGTCGTACAATATTATGTTTTGATTAGTAACTCTGAATAGATTCTATATCGCTTCTCGAGTCACTAGAAATCATAAAATTATTGAATGACGTTTCGTTAATTATTTTTACAGCTGATGCAATTGCATTCAACTCTCCTGTGAATATTGAAGTATTATTGGGTAGAGAGATTTAGATCCATCTGTATATACTGCATGATGTGGACCTTTTTGGTTTATATGTTCTATTGTAAGTTGTTTATGGTGTTCTGGTATTATGAGTAACTTTTTTGATAAATATTTCAGCCATGTACAAATCCTGATTTTATTCATTATCCAAGGAGGGGATGATTTTACTATCAGAGGCACCTGTATATTCATATTCAGTGATCCGAACAATCTCCTAGCTCTAATAGGGAAAGGTTCGCCACATTCACCCTGTAAAGATGAGGTTGGTGATGATCTAAAGAAACCTGAGCATATTCTAATGCCTTCATTGTGAACAAGCTCTAACATTATCAGCTCTGCTTCTGAAGCTGAGCCGTATACTTCACATCCATAATCAATGATAGACAGCATTGTTGCTTTATACAGAACATTAAGTGTATGTTTATCGACTTCCCAAGTAGTGTTTGCTAATTTTCTAATTAGATTTAAAACTTTTTTACATTTTATATCAGGTAAGTTATGTGGGCTTACAAGTTTAAGTGAGCATCAAATAATAATCCTAAAAACTTTGCAGTTTGGCTAATTAGTATACTGTGATTTCTGATTTTTTATCTGTTACTTCATCTTCCGTCCAATTTTTATTTTTAAAAACATGACTGCTTGAGTTTTACTTATGGGTAATTTAAAGCCTACAGATGATGTCAATTCATCGATTTTTATTATAGTTTTATTGATTATTCGCTCAGCATGTTTTAAGTGAGATGCTGAATAATATACATGGTAAAATCATCCATATAGAGGTTACTTTTTATTCTGGTAGGTAGATTATTACTTATATCATAAACAGTGTGCCACTAAGGACGTTTCCTTATGGAACACCATTTTCAAGTGGAAATGTTGTTGACAAAACATCATTAATTCTCACCTGAAACATACAATTAGTTGAAAAGTTCTGGATAAACCTGAGTAGATGTCCACGAGTCTTTTTTGTTTAAGATTTCAATATAGCATACCTCCAGGTAGTATCATATACCTTTTCAATGTAAAAAAAAAAAAGACAGCTACTGTAACTCGTTTTCATTCAAAACCTCTACGTGTATGGTCTTCTAAGTTAGAGAGAGAACCTAAAGTAGGTCTGTTACACTATGATCGGAACTGAGTAGGAGTCAAAATTTTAATCTCTCGAATGTGCCATGTTAGTAGCTCATTTACCATTTTCTCTAACAATTTGCATAAGCCGCTTCTTAAAGAAATTGGTCTGTAACTATCTACATTACTTGGATCCTTTCCAGATTTGAGGATTAAAATTAGCATGATTTTATGGCATTCATTGGGAAATAAATTTTGAAGCCATAAATGATTATAATTGTAATAAGTATGATTTAGCCAAAGGTGCTAAGTGGTAGATCATCTCAAAACAAATGTTGTCACCTCCAGGAGCAGATTTATTGCTGTTCTCGAGAGCATATTCCAACTCTAACATGTCAAATTTTTTTATAACATATATCTTCTGTTTCAAGATTTATTGTTATTAATTCCATATTATTTTCCTTTGTGCTGAAGTGTTTATCCAAATTTTTATAGCTACTTACATTTGGCTAAGTTTTTCCCTGTTATGTTACTTATTTCCTTTGGATCAAGTATTACTTCCCCATCTTTTAATAAGGCATGCCTATACTTTGTTTTTTTCCATCTGTCCATCCACCTGTGGTGCTTTTGTATGGTAACACTGCGTCCTGGGCTTTAAATAGTTACGCTATGTGTAAGTTTTAGGTAAATCAAAGGATTTTTGGGTGTACATTTGCAAATGAAAAGTGTTTTAATAATTTATTGTATGCGAATTACACCGTTGATATTCGAAATAGGGTTATTATTATTGTTGAATGTAAGCTGAATGTAACTATCTAAAGCTTGGGCTGCAGTGTTACCATACGCATACACCACAGGCGGATGGTTTAACATGGGTTCCATTTATTTTCCTGCCCATATTTTTTGTATGGGAGTATTCTTAAAGATATCTGATATGTATTCCTTCCATGAAATCATTCTTCCTTGAATTATTTCCTTTTTAAATTTTGCAGATATTTTGTTGTAGAGTGGTTTTATTGTATCGATTTCTAACAACAATATAGTCATATTTTGTAAAGTCCCTTCTAATATGGGCAATGTTTCATCTATCTTACTGAAGTTCTATTAAAATTATTTAATCATCTGCCTATTGAGTGTTTTATATTTATTAATTCTGTTAGCTTATCATACCACCATGGGACTTTGTGCTTTGTTGAATAGGGCTTTGACTTTGGTATTGCTTTATCAGCAGCATTAATGATTAAAGTTTCATTATAGTCTTTTAAATATTCAAATGGTAGAATATTTCTTGTGCGCATTTCAGATAGCTCCCAATCTGCTGTATAAATGTTATAATGAAGAACATGTTTTGCAAGATTATTTTGTAATAAGGAAATCAAAATTGGGAAATGATCATTGGTGTGCAAGTCATCAACTGCATTCTAATTTAATCTGTCAACTATACTTGTTGTACATAGAGTTAAGTCCACTGAGGAAAATGTTCTGTGCGTTTTTAAAAAATAAGTGCTATTTTCGTCATCATTTATACAGCACATGTCATTTGAAACCATGAGCACTTTTATTTTACTCCCCGATCTACTTGGGCTTGTGCAATTTTAGTCTCATGTTGTGTTGTAAGCATTAAAATTCCTACTATTAATGTAGGTTCCTTGGAATTGTTAAGTGAATCTTTAAGTTTATCAATGTTCGTAATAGGCTAGTTGTATAAATTTATACAAGCATCCTAATAAAAATTACGACAATGATAAACTTAATAGTAGGAGGTTTTAATGCTCACAACCCAATATGGGACTGTAATTGTACAAACTCAAGTAGGTCGGGGAGTAAAATACAATGTAATGATTGTTTCATAGAATTGTGCAACAATAACAAAAATATAACAAAAGATTGTTTAACATACATTATAAGAAATTCTATAAAATAGATAAAAGGAAACTGATTTGAGTACTCATGAAAAAGGATGCAGGTGCATCGAACACTTAGTATATTGTAAAGAAAAACAAATGAATGTCGAGAGTAAATTATTAGAAAAATCTAAGTAGATAAAACAAAACAAAAGACATTAAAACTCGACCACTATAACAAAATATTTTCAATAACTATATTATAGAATGGAACGTAAAAGATCTGAAGACCATATTACATTTGGGAGAAATACAACGATTACTAAAAGAATATGAACCAATGATATTATGTTTAAATGTCAACAAAACAATATTAACGATAGGTAAATATACCTTAGTATCTGCATCTATAGAGGAAGAAGGAAATTTAGGTATTGTTATATATGTACATAACAAAGTATGTTATGACAGTGTACTTGTAAACTTTACTCACTTGCAAATGTCAAGTATTAAAATACGAATAAGAAACGATAATTACATAATTTATAAATTATGTAATTATCGTTTTTTATTCATATTTCAAAGATTCTTCGCAGAGATATGTAGTGGGAAATGGAAGCAATACCTTCGAAGCTTCAGCATAGAGTTCAGGATATTTCTCTTTAAATGAAACCCATATGTCTACATGTGCACTTTGACAGAATCGGATTCTCTGGTACCCATCTCATATCATGTCCAACAGTTCTTCCTCTGCCTTTGTACTGAGACCACATGCTGATGAACTCACAACAAAAGGATCCCGAACCCAGTCCCAGGCATCGGTGTTGACATCAGTGAAGTACTAATTGAAATGTTCATTCAGTTAGGTAACATGACTGCAGATCTGATTTCTTACCAACTCGGCTGCATCCATCGTTAAATTCTATAGTTTTCGCGATGACCCCATTTTGAGAATCCCTTCTCTATGGAAAAAGAGTTTCGTATTGGAACTTTGTTTTCCACCTGTGGAATTAATGATTCGGTTTGCGGTCCTTATTTGTAAGCTGTTAGCTAGATATGTTCCTGGTTTTCATCTACTATAAGAAGTAAAAACCTGAGTCTTGCTGGGATGCCAATTTACAAACTTGTGATAATAGATCTATATTGCAGTATTATTCCAGAGAATGTGAGCTTCACTTGTAGAGCTTGTGAGAATGAGTATCTGAAATTCTTTGACTGCTAACCTATTGTAAGTAATCCCAATTTCTCTCTTAGTTTCTCTGAATAAATGAATCCCACATCGATACATATAGGTTATTTATATAAAATGTGGGGGGGCCATTAATAACTTTTAAGAGGTGCAATAAAATTCATTTTCTTCAATAAACTAACGAAAAATAGTCTTTGCCATTAACAATGATTTTTTTTTTTAAATCATGTCTATTGGGATTAAATGGTATTAATGATAGACGAGGAACCTTAAAGTATTAACATAGGAAATTCTTTTAATAATTATCAAAACAACTTAAAGGAGAAATGAGGTTTTTATAATTTCCAATGAAAATACATATTGTAGAAAAATTGAATTCAGATAAGCAGTAAATATATCAGCAAAATTACATTATTTTGTAGGAAACAGTTTTAAAGATTTTGAAAAAATATAATTTAAGAAAACTGAAATCTTTGAATTATGAAAGGAAAATTGAAATCTTCTTATTATGAAAGAAATCAACTCCAAAAATACTAGGATGCTCAAAAACAGTAATTATCTCTCTCTCTCTCTCTATCTTCTCCTGCTTCTCTCTTCTCTCTCTCTCTCTCTCTCTCTCTCTCTCTCTCTCTCTGATAGTGGCAAACTAGTGCAAATAACAACCCCGAACCGACGCAAGTGCTTCGTGTTGTGCTTCGAACGAGAAATAAAGTTCCGACCAAATGGAAAATGAAAGTAAACAAATAGGTCTTACAAATGCGACTGACTAGAAATACAATTTCCTTCGTGGCTTTGTGAAAGAAGGGTGTAATCAACTGCACCTGTTTACTTTCATATTTTTCTTTCTTTTGCCTTTCATTTCTTTTCTTCTTTTTTTCGCGCTAACTTTGTCCGTAATATTTCCCTGGTGCTTTCAAATGGGTCGAGTCTAAGGCGAACAGGATAAAAGTCTGGATGGGAAAGGTTTGTGGCCTTGTTTTTTGCAATGCCTCGCGGCGGAATGCTACTGAACCAAAGATTATGGGACCCACCACAGTCACGAAAAGAAGAGCCCTAGTTATTGATGTCTTAGGCTGTGTATTTGCCTTTCTTTTAGGGCAAATGGCTCCATCCATGATGAGTGCACAAAAAAAAAAATTCTGATCGTCGTTGGTTTGGAGGATGGACAATATCGAGCGTCAGATGCTACTCAAGAATCCATACTGCACGCGCATCATAAGCAGCAATACTTGACAAGTCATTCATATGGACACTTAGCTTATTTAATAAGACGATTAATTGTTACCACGTAATGTAAATAATTCACTTTTCTTTGTCTGAACCGAATTAAATCGATAGGCAAGTTTGCCAGTAACTAGTACATTACTTCAATAAATAAAAAACCATACATAAATATATGTATATTGTTACGAAGTGCCAAGTATCTGGTTACTACACTTTACCATTCATTTAATGTTACCTCACAAAAGCCAGACACCTGAACCCTCATAACACGTTTAAACGACTGAATACTCTAAAGGCAACAGTGATCCCTTAACACTTACCAGTATTGCAGAAAATCAGACTAAGTTCATCAAAACATGTGTAAGGTAATCTTGTAAGTAATTAAATTAATCAAAGGGCATCACTCCATCAACAACTTTAAAAGTCTAAGTATTTCCCTGATTTCAGAAGTCTAATTACTTCCCTGGTTCCAAGTCACTTCAAGTAAATTGAAGGAAAGCAAATCCATTACCACTCTATGTTTCTACCTAACATAAATATAATCATAATTAAATGCAAATATACTGGTTATAAATGAAAATACTTATAAAAATTTTAAATACAAAAATTTATTAAATTCAAAATTTATAAGTAAAATTCACAATATCAGGGAAAATTACTGTTACTTGAAAACAAAGTAAAGTTTAATTAATTCTTGAATCAAATTAAGTAAAATTAAATCAAAATTAATTTATCACAAAATTCAAGAAAATTAATTCAATCAATATTCAAAAGTGTTAGGCAATAATTGAAAATTTTAAGTTAATTCACAAGTGCTAAACAACAACAAAACTTGAAAAGAATTCTAAGTAAACGCAAATTAATTCACAAATGTTAAATTTAATTAAATGTGCGATGATTAAGCAATGAAAAATAACTAAGTCAATTAAATTGTGAATGTAAATGAAAATATAAGATAAAAAGACACACTTCAATAAGAAAATGAACAAGTGCACAAACGGTGGAACAAACACAAACACAAAAAAAAAATCAGCAATGTGTAAAAGTGTAAATCTTTTTCACTCAAAACATTATAACCAACAGTTTTTACCAAACCTTCATAACCACCTGTTATTAGTTAACCACACTCCCTATCCATTATTAGTTGCAACTAATAAAAATATAACACTTTACCTTTTTGGTATACCAACTTCTTTCTTTCTCTTGCTGCAGCTTGTATATCACACTTTCACAAAAACCAGGCGCCGTTACGAAATAATGTTTGTTCAGATTCCACAAAAGAAACTAAATAACACTAAATAAACTCTAAGAAATATCAAATATGAAATTCTAAGTTACGAGTGACCAATTTACGTTACGTTAATATAATCTCAATGATGTCGAAGGAGAGAGAGAGAGAAAGAGCGATCTAACCGCCTCGAGGTTCTATGATCTAATGAAATCTTCTTCCTTTGCGAAAACTGGACAGGGCAGATGATGAGACAAAAATTCTTCTAGAATCTTGGAAATCTGATGCAATCTTCATAAAGAAATGTGCAATTCCCACGTAGGACTCCGCAAAGACATACGCGTACGAGTCCAGTCTGTTAAAAAAAAAAAAGACACGTACTCTACTCGATCGACACGAAGGAGAAGTCTTATCACGTACGATGACAGATTCTCCAAAACACAAATGAAGATTTGAGATCGCTTATCAAGACGCATTGACAGATTTAGGAAAGCAAACGGATCTCGCAGACCCTCTAATCTTACAGTGTTGACATAAAAGTTAAACATTCGTAGTTTTGAACAGACAAAGAAAGTCTCTCTCTTTTTACGTTCTACGTTAATATATATTCTTTTACAACATGTAATGTGAAATCTGAACACACATTTAACACATCCTATTCTAAGCTATCTAGGAATCTGAAAAAATGTTACACAATCTACATGACATTTCAAAGAGGGGAAACATGCATTTTGAAAGTAGCAATATATAATATACCTCCCCCTAGAAGATTTTTTATCACGGTGTTGAATCCAACGATTCGCAACGAGATAAATAATCAGCAACTACATTGTTTTTGCCACTAATGTGCTGCACTCTTAAGTTATACTGTTGCAGGCACAAAGACCACCTGGTCAGTCTTTGATTGTGGTTTTTCATTCTCTGGTGATAGTGGATTGTGATCAGACAACACTAAAATTTCTTCATTCCTAGGTCTATTCACATACACTTCAAATTTTTTCAATACAGTGATTAAGGCTAAAGTTTCCTTCTCAATTGTCGAATATACATTCTGATGTTTTTTCAGTTTTGTAGACATGAAGCACACAGGATGGTAGATATTATTTTCATCTTCTTGGAGTAGGACAGCTACAACACCACAGTCTGACGCATCAACTTGTATCACAAATTTCTTGTCGAAGTCTGGAGCTTGAAGTACTGGTCTTGAAGTTAAAATGGCTTTTACCTTCTCAAAGGATTCTTGACACTCTGGAGTCCAAATAATTCAGCTTTGGGACTAGTTAAGTCTGTCAGGGGAGCTACTACGGCTGAGAAATTTTGGCAAAAACGACGATAGAATCCAGCCATGCCTAAAAATCTCTGTAGCTGTTTGCTGGTAGTAGGTGGGGTAGCCTTACGGATACCTTCTACATTAGCATTTACTGGAGCAAGAAGGCCTTTCCCAACTTCAAACCCAAGATACTGTACAGTTGCCTTTCCAAACTCACTCTTCTCTAAGTTGACTGTTAATCCTGCTTCTTGTAGTTTCTTGAAAACTTTCCTCAGAATCTTCAGATGTTCTTCCCACGTTGTAGAGTAAATCACGATGTCATCTAGGTATACACCTACTCCTTCTATTGATCCTAGCAGTTGATCCATCACTCGTTGAAATGTTGCGGGTGCATTCATCAGACCAAACGGTAGAACAGTATACTGATATAGTCCAAATGGAGTAATAAAAGCTCATCTAAGGGAATTTGGTAATATCCTTTCAACAAGTCTATCTTGGAAACAAACTTGGCTTGCCCAATATTATCAAGTAACTGATCTATAAGAGGCAAAGGATAATTATAGCCACACTGATAGAATTCAGCTTCCTATAATCAGTACACATCCTAAATGAACCATCTGGCTTCTTCACTAACACACATGGAGAACTGAAGTGACTTGAACTGGGTTTTCTGCTATCCATGTTGCAGCAAATACTCAACTTCTTTCTTCAAAACATCTCGATGATACGGTTGAAAGGTTTTCCATCTTCTTGAATCTTGATTTCATGCTTGGTCAGATCAGTACATCTAGCACATCTGAAAAAATTTCTGGAAAACTTCTAATTACGTCACTTAAGTCTTCACCTTGTTCAACACTCAGATGTTTCAGTTTATCCTCCAAATTTTCCAAAATTGAAGAATTATTCATCTTGCTTGCAGCTCCCAATTCATAGCCATCATCGTCTTCTGTAGATAAAGTTGTTTGGGTTACTGACACAGTTTCAGTTTTAGTTTCTGAGAAATAAGGTTTCAAGAGGTTCACATGTATCTTCCTTTGTCTTCTTCTTCTTTCTGGTGTTTCAATCACATAAGTTCTATCACTTAACTTCTGAATTATCTTGTAAGGACCTTGAAATTTATTAGTGAGGGGAAATCTCTTGACAGGTAAAAACACTAACACTTGTTGACCAACACTAAAACTTCTTGGCTTAGTCTTAGCATCAAATCTCCTTTTCATTTTATTTCTCTTGACTCATTTTCAAAGTTTTCTAAAGAAAATTTTCTAATTTCTTTCAACCTTTTCCTTAATTTCTTCACATACTCTCCTTGGCTTTCCTCTTGATTTTCTTCTGCAAGAATCTTCAACGGTCCTCTCACTTCTCTTCCAAAAATCATCTCATTAGGTGAACGTCCCTACTTTCTTGATAAGCACTCCTAACTTCAAACAGCATTAATGGTAAACCAACATCCCATTCTCTTCCTGACTCAGAACAATACATTGTCAGCATACTTTTCAATGTTTGGTGGAACCTTTCCAAGGCACCTTGAGTTTCTGGATGATAGGCAGTGGATAACTGTTGTTTCACTCCTAACAAATTCATCACATCCTGGAATAACTTTGAAGTAAAGTTTGTTCCTCTGTCACTTTGTACTATTTCTGGTATCCCAAACTTTGAGAAAAACTCCACAAGTTTTTCAGCAACTATCTTGGCAGATATGTTTCTGACAGGGATTGCTTCTGGATATCTTGTCACAGGACACATTAATGTTAACAAATACTCATTTCTTTTCTTTGTCTTCGGCTGCGGTCCAACCATATCACTTTGCTAAAGGGTTCTCCTCTAACTTCTATAGGTTGTAGGGGGGCTTTCTTGATGGTTTCATTCGGCTTTCCAGCTATCTGGCAGGTATGACACTCACGGCAGAACCTGCTAACATCTTTGTGAAGTCCACGCCAGAAAAAATATTTCATGATCTTCTCTACAGTCTTCCTGATTCCCATATGTCCAGACTCATGAGCTACTGCAACCACTTGCTTTCTCAATGGATATGGAATCAAAATTTGATGATATTCGCCCCATTCAGCATCTCCTGATATATCTGTAGGTCTATACTTCCTCATCAGCAAACCTTCCTTCAGATAGTAACAGGTAGGAGTTTGTTGCATCTCTTCTCGATCAACAACTCTGAAGAACAAATCAGTTAACAATGCATCCTTCTTCTGCAAGTCCATCAGCTTCTCTCTTGTCACTTGACCAACTTCAAGGGTTGAATTCTCAATATCTGCTAACCCAGCTACTGTAGTTTCACTACTGTCTTCAGTAACACTTGGACTACTCGGAGTCTCTTCTGGAACATCAGGTTCTTCTTCTTCGTCGTCGTCGTCTTCTTCTTCATCTTCTTGGGAAATCTCTCTTGTCAGCACTATGGGAAACTTCACTTCCTGGAATAATTCTTCTACGCACAAAGATCCTTCACTTGATCCTTTTGGGTGTGTAAATCCTCAGTTTCTTCACTTACAGTCGTAGTCCTCTTCATACTTCTGGTAGTTACACAACTAGGAAATAGGTGGGGGTTATTCTTCTCCAACTCTACTGTAGGACTAATCCTCAATGGTGTGTCTGTCACTACAGGACAAGGAATAAATGGCACACCACCAACTTCATTCCCCAACAGAACATGTATACCTTCCACAGCCAGTGAGTCCTTTACAGCAAAACCAACATTCCCTGTCACCAATTCACATGACAGGTGTAAGCGGCATATAGGAGTTACTTCCTCTCCTCCTATACCCTTCAAAATAACTGAATCTCCTGTGAGACTCTTCTCCAACTGAGGGTGAGAACCACGTACTACCACACTATGGTTACTCCCTGTATCACGTAATATCTTGACTGGTACCTGCATACTTCCTTCTTGAGTTGACAGCATACCCTTATAGATATATGGCTTAAAAGCCTCCACACTGCTAAGCCACTCACTGCTTGAGGTAACATTTCCACTAGTTGCTAAACATTCAGCTTGTTTAGTTTCATTCTTCTCTGGAGTCTGATTCTTTCCCACACTGCTCTTCGTAGTTTGTTTCACCTGGTCACCTTTTACAACTTGACCAACTGGCTTTGACTGCTGTTGATTCCGGTAACACTCTTGACTGTAGTGTCCTACTCTTCCACACTTGAAACAGACAACATTAGGTTTCTGTAACTGTCTTGAAAAACTGGATGAGGATTTCACATTAGCTTGCTGAGGTGTATTACCTTGTGTACTCTTGGTATTATCACTTGAAGGTTTCCCATTAAATTTGTTCCTGTTATTTGGAAAAGACTTAAAACCTGGGCATTGTTGACTCTGGTACTTGACACTTGACATTGTAATTACGTTTACTACTGATTATATTGTAATCTTCACTTAGTGTAGCAGCTTTGTCAAGTTTCTTCACTTCTCTCTCTTTTAAACAGGCTCTTATATGTTCAGGAATTCTTCAAGATACTGTTCGAGAACAAGTAAACTCTTCTAACTCATCAAAGTTTTTACTTTAGCAGCTTCTACCCAACGTTTGAAACACCTTCTCACTTTGTAAGCATAATCTAAGAATGTTCCCTTCTCATCTTTTCTTAAATTTCTGAATCTCTCATTGTAGTACTCTGGGGTCATCTGGTAAACTTGTAGCACATTGTGTTTAAGTACCTTGTAGTCTTTACACTGATCAGCTGTTAAGGCTAGATAAGCACTTCTCCCTTTACCAATTAAGACACTTTGTAGCAAAACTGACCATTTATCCTCTGGCCATCCCATACCTGAAGCCACTTTCTCAAAGTGATCAAAAAACTCATCTGGAGCTTCTTCAGTAAACTTAGGAATTAACTTCTGTACTCTCACTACATCAAATACAGGTTTCCTGATTACCTTGGTTAGGGTTAGACGGTGTTACAGGTAATGTGGATCTAGCTTTTATTAATTCCATTTCCCTTTCATATCTTGCGATTTCTCTTTCCTCCTCTGCTGCTGTTTCTTCTTCTCTTTCTCTTCTTTCTTGTTTTTCCCTGTCTATTCTCTCTCTTTCACTTGCATTTTTAGCTTAATCAAATTCTCTTCTGCTTCAATGCGTCTAAGCTCTAACTCTGCATCACTTTTCTCTTTCTTTTCTGCTTGCTTATTTATGAGATCAGCACGTGCTACATTCAATAACTCTTGAGCCAATTCTAACTCATCTTCATCAGTTATTCTACCAGAGTTTATCAATGATTCCATAGCAATACATCTTATTTGTGCCTTTACCATACTAGTAAACACATAACCACCACATGCCTCTGCTAAAGCGCTCCACTGTGCTTTAGTCAGAGTGGTTTCAGACAAAACTTGGATGGAAGGGGGTGCTAAAAATTCCTGAACCTTGAACTGAGCCATTTTCCTCTAAGTTATCAACTTACAATTCAATACAATAAATGCAAAACAAAAACTATATGGTCACTCTCCTAACAAAATATATCCCTAACACCACCAGTATATTCTTGAGTGATAATGAAATCTGCTTTCCCGGGTCTGGGCACCATTAAACAATGTTACGAAGTGCCAAGTATCTGGTTACTACACTTTACCATTCATTTAATGTTACCTCACAAAAGCCAGACACCTGAACCCTCATAACACGTTTAAACGACTGAATACTCTAAAGGCAACAGTGATCCCTTAACACTTACCAGTATTGCAGAAAATCAGACTAAGTTCATCAAAACATGTGTGAGGTAATCTTGTAAGTAATTAAATTAATCAAAGGGCATCACTCCATCAACAACTTTAAAGTCTAAGTATTTCCCTGATTTCAGAAGTCTTAAGTACTTCCTGGTTCCAAGTCACTTCAAGTAAATTGAAGGAAAGCAAATCAATTTACCACTCTATGTTTCTACCTAACATAAATATAATCATAATTAAATGCAAATATACTGGTTATAAATGAAAATACTTATAAAAATTTTAAATACAAAAATTTATTAAATTCAAAATTTATAAGTAAAATTCACAATATAAGGGAAAATTACTGTTACTTGAAAACAAAGTAAAGTTTAATTAATTCTTGAATCAAATTAAGTAAAATTAAATCAAAATAAAATTTAATTTATCACAAAATTCAAGATAATTAATTCAATCAAAATTCAAAAGTGTTAGGCAATAATTGAAAATTTTAAGTTAATTCGCAAGTGCTAAACAACAACAAAACTTGAAAAGAATTCTAAGTAAACGCATATTAATTCACAAATGTTAAATTTAATTAAATGTGCAATGATTAAGCAATGAAAATAACTAAGTCAATTAAATTGTGAATGTAAATGAAAATATAAGATAAAAAGACACACTTCAATAAGAAAATGAACAAGGTACAAACACAGGAACAAACACAAACACACAAAAAATCAGCAATGTGTAAAAGTGTAAATCTTTTTCACTCAAAACATTATAACCAACAGTTCATTTACCAAACCTTCATAAACCACCTGTTATTAGTTAACCACAGTTCCTATCAATTATTAGTTAACCACACTCCCTATCCATTATTAGTTGCAACTAATAAAAATATAACACTTTACCTTTTTGGTATACCAACTTCTTTCTTTCTCTTGCTGCAGCTTGTATATCACACTTTCACAAAAACCAGGCGCCGTTACGAAATAATGTTTGTTCAGATTCCACAAAAGAAACTAAACCCATAACACTAAATAAACTCTAAGAAATATCAAATCTTGAAATTCTATTACGAGTGACAATTTACGTTTACGTTAATATAATCTCAATGATGTCGAGGGAGAGAGAGAGAGAGAGAGAAAGAGCGATCTAACCGCCTCGAGGTTCTATGATCTAATGAAATCTTCTTCCTTTGCGAAAACTGGACAGGGCAGATGATGAGACAAAAATTCTTCTAGAATCTTGGAAATCTGATGCAATCTTCTTAAAGAAATGTGTAATTCCCACGTAGGACTCGGCAAAGACATACGCGTACGAGTCCAGTCTGTTAAAAAAAAAAAGACATGTACTCTACTCGATCGCACGAAGGAGAAGTCTTATCACGTACGATGACAGATTCTCCAAACACAAATGAAGTTTGAGATCGCTTATCAAGACGCGTTGACAGATTTAGGAAAGCAAACGGATCTCGCAGACCCTCTAATCTTACAGTGTTGACATAAAAGTTAAACATTCATAGATTTGAACAGACAAAGAAAGTCTCTCTCTTTTTACATTCTACGTTAATATATATTGCTTTACAACATGTAATGTGAATCTGAACACACATTAACACATCCTATTCTAAGCTATCTAGGAATCTGAAAAAATGTTACACAATCTACATGACAATTCAAAGAGGGGAAACATGCATTTTGAAAGTAGCAGTATATAATAATATATATATATATGTATATATATATTATATATATATATATATATATATATATATATATATATATATATATATATACATTTAATAGTAGGCTAAGATCCACTATGAAGTGCATGTTATAGAATTGCTATTGTATTGCACAAAATGTTTATATATGTATATGCAAGTATATGTATATATATATATATATATATATATATATATATATATATATATCTATATATATATATATATATATATATATATATATATATATATATATATATATATATATATATATATATATATATATATATATATATATATTATAATATATATATGGTATGTATATATACATACATACATATATATATATATATATATTATATATATATATATATATATAACTGAATAAATCATCACATCGAACCGTGATTCATTTATATATCATTCGAGCTACAAATGTCCTTTAATATCTAAATTCACTCTACCTCGGAATTGATATATTTTCATATATGTACCGAAGGGGAATTTTTTTAGTTGATAATAATTTCGTCCCCACGTGGGATCGAACCACTGTCCAAGTGGACGGGAACGAAATCAGGACCCAGTGACGCTATCAAGTCTCTGTTAGCTGACTTGATAGCGTCACTGGGTCCTGATTTCGTTCCCGTCCACTTGGACAGTGGTTCGATCCCACGTGGGGACGAAATTATTATCAACTAAAAAAATTCCCCTTCGGTACATATATGAAAATATATCATTTTCCGAGGTAGAGTGAATTTAGATATTAAAGGACATTTGTAGCTCGAATGATATATATTATATACTATATATATATATATATACAAACCATTAAGCTACAGATGTCTTCTAATATCCTTTTGGTGATATAACCAAAGTAGCGCGAATTGGATATTTAAACGACATTTGTTGCTTCATGGTTTGCATATACAATGCATCGTGATGTCATAAAATTCGTTATATATTATGTATTATTATGTATATATATATATATATATATATATATATATATATATATATATATATATACATATATATATGTGTGTGTGTGTGTGTGTGTATGTAATATATCGTCAAATTAATTTGAACAAGTCTACAGAAGTTGGACGAAAGCTATAAGTTTGTGTATATATTATTTTACTACACTAGAAGTTTTATAATACACATTTCCTTGTGAATCTTACCTAACATATTTGAGAATTACGTCATAGTACTCTTGTTTCATTGTGTGTATGTTTATAATTGATATGTGTATGTATGTCTGTGTGTGTACGTAACTGTAATGACCAAATTGCCCTCTTACCTTCTTGCATTATTCCCATTTTTTTCTTTATTTTTGTCACTACAAAGCCTTATATCCAAATTGTTAGAATATGAGGTAATTCTGATTCTACGTAGCAGGGTTCGAACACGCATCTTGATTATCAGAAAGACGTTATGTTTTTTTTGCAGTGAAAAGCGGGTCAAAATAGTGTGAACATTTCGAAAAGTTAAGAGGGCATTGTGGTTATTACAATCATATAAGCATGTATCTACTGAAAGCAGACCATTAGTCTGTATTATATTATACATACACACACACACACACACTCACATATTATATATATATATATATATATATATATATATATATATATATATATATATATATATTATATGTGTGTGTGTGTGTGTGTGTGTGTGTGTGTGTTGTGATACACACACACACACACACTCACACATATATATATATATATATATATATATATATATATATATATATATATATATATATGTGTGTGTGTGTGTGTGTGTGTGTGTGTGTGTGTGTGTGTGTGTGACTGGTAAAAATGTTTTGTTACAACAGAATTCCATCTAATAAAAGGAGCCCATAAAAAACACGAAAATATAGAGAGAAAAATACATTATTTCAGAGACTGCTGTCTCCCTCTTCAGGTAGATGAATGAGAAAAATTTACAGAAAAGGTGGTATTTATACCAAGAGATCCATCCACAGGTAAGCCAATTTAGGTCACCCCCGCTGATAATCTTCCTTTAATCTTCTTAAGCGTTGGCTGAATGAAAATCTTGTCGATCACATCTGAATCCCATGCGCCTTTTGAGATGTTCATTACCTGCCTCTCTTTTATTAAGGCCGATTCCATCATTTGAGTCTTGTACTGGCAGTTGCTGCTATAAATTATACATGACAAATTCCAGTTTATTCTATGGTTATGTTCATTTATATGGTTGAAAATAGCTGAGTTCTTTTGTCCATACCTAACTGACTGTTTGTGTTGTATTAATCTCTGGGGAAGTGATTTTTCCTGTAAATCCAATGTAAGATTGGTCACAGTCCTGGCATGGGATTTCGTAAACCCCGGTGTCCTTGGGGGATGTCTTTTATTGGACATTAATAAGTCACCGTCTTAATCCTGTCCAGGTGAGGAATTTTTACTTTATTGTTGGGTGTATCTCCGGTCTTGTCTCGAGGGGGTCGGTAGAAAATTATGTTTGCTTTGTGAATTGCCATATACAGAAAACCAACATTCTCACTTTCATACATTCACTACTTTAGCTATCACGACATTGCTATCAAGATAGGCATAGCCAGCAACCTGTTCTTAAGAGCCTTACGAATTTGTTCCCCAGATTTCCTGGAAAAAGAATTTGAACTAATTCGTAAGCAGCTTTTGTCTTTAAAGTATCCTGACCATATAATTGAGAAAGCAATTCACAAAGCAAACGTAATTTTCTACCCACCCCCTCGAGACAAGACCTGAGATACACCCAACAATAAAATAAAAATTCTTCACCTGGACAAGATTAAGACAGTGACTCAGACCCTCAGAAAATCTAACCCTTTTGCATTTACTTACCCAAACACCTTAGCCAAATCCCTGATTAACGTCCAACAAAAGACATCCCCCAAGGACACTGGGGTTTATCAAATCCCTAGCCAGGACTGTGACCAATCTTACATCGGATTTACAGGAAAATCACTTCCCCGAGATTAATACAACAAACGGAAAGGTCAGTTAGGTATGGACAACAGAACTCAGCTATTTTCAACCATATAAATGAACATAACCATAGAATAAACTGGAATTTTTCATGTATAATTTATAGCAGCAACCACCGGTACAAGAGTCAAATGATGGAATCGGCCTTAATAAAAGAGAGGCAGGTAATGAACATTTCAAAAGGAGTATGGGATTCAGATGTGATCGACAAGATTTTCATTCAACGGGGCCAATGCTTAAGAAGATTAAAGGAAGATTATCAGCGGGGGTGACCTAAATTGGCTTACCGTGGATGGATCTCTTGGTATAAATACCATCTTTTCTGTAAACTTTTCTATTCATATACCTGAAGAGGGAGACAGCAATTTCTGAAATATATTATTTTTCTTTCAATATTTTTTTGTTTTTATGGGCTCCATTTTTATTAGATATATATAGTATATATATATATATATATATATATATATATATATATATAATATATATATATATATATTCAGTTTAAGGCGACATGGAAAAATAAAAGAGGGAGTACGAAGTGCTTTCGTGATTTCAACATATTTTTTGAAGTAAAATGCTAAAATCTGCAACGTAGCACTAAAATCACAATTACCTAAGGTAATATATATATAATATATATATATATATATATATATATATATATATATATATATATATGTAACACTCGAATCACAATTACCTAAGGTCGTTGATATAATATATATATATATATATATATATATATATATATATATATATTAACGACCTAGGTAACTGTGATTTGAGTGTTTACGTTGCATGTTGTTGGGAGTGCTTTTACGGCTAAAGTATACGAGTATATGAGTGTGTGGATTGGCTGAATGGGAGCGAGTCCAAATATGCATTCATTAAACAGAGTTCAGTTTGAATCAGTGCAAAGTACTATCACCTAATCCCTTAGTAATATCCCCGCCCCCACCAATTTAAAATGCGAAATTTCTTACATTTGCTTAACAAAACACCTTACTGAGATATTTCTGTCCTGGATTCAGAAATCAAATTTCCTTGAAATGAGATGAAATGCATTTCTTATGAATCTCACCTGATGGTATGATTATATTTGTTAAAGACATGCTCGATGCGAATGCTTATAGTTTGTTATCTCTCTCTCTCTCTCTCTCTCTCTCTCTCTCTCTCTCTCTCAAATTTTATTAGTTGTTGCGTTTTTTTTTTTTCGTTTTTTTCGACCTGCAATTTCTATGAAGTGGGTTTTTTGGAAGCAATCTGCCATTTTGGTGTGTTGCAGGTAAATACTTACACATTCTGAATATAATATAATAATAATAATAATAATAATAATAATAATAATAAATAATAATAATAATAATAATAATAACAAGTCGAACGTACCCCGTCATCTGACTGTTCGAAATGTGACAACGTCAAACAACGCTATTTAAGAAGTCAAGTTGAAGATAAGTTTTAAGATTCCAACAATGAGCAACGCTCTTTAATTAGCTTAAGACGTCGAGCGCAGGAACAAGTTTGGGATTCCAGAGTGAATAAATTAATCTAAAACTAAAACGCAAATGTTGCCAGATTGGCCTCCAGATAATTGCTCGGAGTTACGGAGACGGCGAAGCTGCATCTGGAAACGAAAGGACGAGGAGAACCTTTTGTTCCCAGCGTGACATTGTTAGAAGAAGCATTATTGCAGAATGAAGTGACAAAGGAAAGTTAAGATAATGGATAACTAAACTATACCATATGACTGTCTCATTCCACACACTCCTATTATATATAATTTGCTTTGTGAATTCCCCAAATCCCGTGGATCGAAAAAGTCGGTTCCCCTTTAATTTTAGTGACAAAACAGTGAATGAAGAATTATCTTGGAGACACCTACCCACGTCTGAATGATATATTCAAACATAGGTATTTCCTTCGGCCTTTCTTATTAGAATTCATTGCTGACTGGATATGTTGAATAGTCCCAAAAAAAAATATTTTTTAATGAATTACATTACGGCTAATAAAAAAAACAAAGTATCAATAATTCATCACCTTTATTACGAAATACTTTGTCCTTTGCTTGTAAAAAAAAATGATCGGAATTGTATTACAGAAAATGTAAAAATAAAAGAAAAAAAATTACTTGGATAAATAGAACTTATAATATTCCTTAAAACCCCACATTTCATTAACAAAATTCGACATGAGATAGCCGTCACATAATATGAAGATTACTTCACAGATTCACTAGAGAAAATCTCTCAGAATGTCATCACAGTAAGGAAACAAAGCAAAGCAAAGCAAAGCAAAGCAAGCGAAGCAAAGCAACGCGAGGTGACATCACCTAAAGGAGCCCCCGTCCACAGCTTCAAAAACGTGACGTGCTGAGTCCATGAAAACTCAAAAAGCAATTTGCATCTTATGACGCGCTCGAGCAGTTTTTTATGGCGCAGCTTAGTGACTCTTAATGCTCTGCTGCTGCTTGCTCGTAAGTGGGTCCTCGTTGCTTTGATAAGAAGGCGTTTTGGCACGTCCTAGTCCCTCTACGCAGAGATATTTCCTCGGTGATAATTCAATTCATCTTAGGCGTGTTTACATTTCCTTTCGCATAGACATACTCGCTCGCCCAACATACCTGTATAATTATATATGTATCTATGTATATATATATATATATATATATATATATATATATATATAGATGTGTGTGTGTGTGTGTGTGTGTGTATGTGTGTGTGTGTGTGTGTGTGTTCCTAACTCCCCTGTTCACTCAACTATACAAACTGGAAACTCTTACCTGCAGTCAGTAGTGCCCTCTGTCTGCAATCATGTCATTAGCTATTAAGATCTCATAAGTCACCAAAAATACTATTTATTACCAAAGCAGTTGATTATAAAATAAGACAAAATGATTAACAAGTCATAATGGCAGAAAGCCTAAAACTGCCCATAAAGAAAACCAATAAGTCAACTTTCTACCCTCCTGACTAAGAAATCTCTCCCATACCCAAAATGTCAATAAGTACATCGTATTAGTCAGGTTAGAGATTCCCGTCTCTAAATTAGCCATGGAATAGGACCCATCTTTATGACGGGGCTTTGTCTCCCGACAATTGGCGTGTAACACCTCTTAGCGTGCACCTAAAGGAATGTGACTTTCATAAGTGCCTTGGCCTATTAGGCCTGTAACACCCGTACAAACGAATGTACATGCTTCTCGACCGAGTGAGTGATCTCTCGGTTAAACTGCTTGCGTATTCAAATTCCTTTCTCATGTAAGCTGCCCTACAGTTCAGCCTGTCTCCAAGCGAGAAGTGATATGTGGCTTCACTTAACATTACATTGGCATTTCAAACATATTATCAATCATTGTCCCTCTTTTCATCTGACAGAACTCGGCCACCTAAAATTGCTAGCTCCCGCCTAGCCACTGTTCACAAACAGCTCATATATATAAAACACATTGGCTGGCTCAAAGTAGTGCTCCCGTCCCGCGCACCATATCGGCAACTAATGCACAATGTATCTATTTACCACATGACTTAGGGCCACCTCTGTTGCTGGAGCCCTTGTGCTTCGTCGAATACACAAAAGTTTAAGAACTCCTAGCGCACAAATTGTGATCAGTATAGCACCTAGCATGACCATTACTAATGGTATAGTGTAACAGTCGTCGAAAAAAAAAAATTCCTCTTTGTCACTATCCTCCAGTGGCGGAACTGTAACGGTCTCCACTGTAGGCGGAATTCGAACCGCCTCATGGTTTCCATGTAAGTGTCCATGAAATAATTTCGTGGACGAGTTGTAGACACGCCGACTAAGTACCATGAAGAAATCCAAGAGAACCCTGCGAACCATCAAACAGATGGGATCCCTCGTGAGTGTATCCAACACCCTCTCATCGCGAAACTGTAGATTCGACGTTTTCTACTGAAGTAAACGTGGTCACCACTCCGTTATCAAGGAGATATCCCGTGACTTCTATGCAAGCGCTACTCGCACCCGCCTCATCGAAGACTGTAGACTCCTGATTTATCCCAGAAATTATCCTGAGACGGTATATCAAAGACATCTCATCCTTTGCAAAGGCAGTCCATAGAAACGCCATTCGTGTGTAGACTCGACTCGACCTCTGGTACTGTAAAACGAAGTCGTCTCCATCGCCATCATCACGTAGAGTTGGGAATTCTCCAAAGTCATTGTGTGTCCGTATTTAAAAGGTCTACATCGTCATAAAATGACTGAAGTCTTGTTGTACCCCACAAATCCGTCACTAATTAATATACTCAATCTACTAGTCAAATATTAAAAAATTCCTCGCTAAACCAAATATAATCTTTACCCACTGAATCCTCACAAATAATCCCATATCTGACAAACACGCTATCAAAAGTGAACACATAAGTCTAACAACAAAAACCCCTTTATGGTTTATATAACTACCCCCATAAAACATAATGCCAAACACTCCTTCTATCCAACTCACATACCCTGACAAATTATATCTCCTATCTAAAATAAAAATGCTATTTAGAGCTTAACCCTCATTACAACATCTCTCGTAAGAAAAGAAAAAAAAGAAAAGGAGAAAAAAAAAGAATAAGATAATACAACAATAATAAGTGAACTTTCCCCCATTACACAGCGCACATAAGAGAAAAAGAAACATATATAATTCAATATCTTTCCCAAAACGGAATGTGTACCGTTACAGAATCTGCTACCGCAGCAAACCCATCGACCAGAAACGACCATAAAAGAATCCCCTTACATGATATGTTCCCGTGAAATGCCATAATCAGCATCTACGAAAATAGTGCAAATCCCCGAGTAATCAACTCCAAAGGGGAAAATCCACAACCGGACTCGTTACAGCAATCGTTAGCAAAAAATCCCCCTGTGAACACTTCAGGTGCTTCGAACTGCTGTATAGTCAAACTTGCAACGCCAGAAACTCATGATTCTCAAAAAAAAAATGTTCTATACTGAAACTACGTCAGCACATTCCACAGAACTATCTCTAGGATATGACCAAGGTGTTTCAAAGATTAACGTCACCTCTATATATATAAATCATCGTCTTAATAATAACACCACTCTGGTGATATAAATATTTCCTCTATTTAAGTAATGACCCCACGCCAAAAAAAATCATCCCGTTTCTCAGCTAAAGCAAAAAAAATTTTGCCGTATTTCTCATAAGTACAAAAATATACTATTTATTACCCAAAGCAGTTGATTGTAAAATAGGATATTATGTTACTACCAGGTTCAAAGACTATGGTAAAAGTTAAATTGAAGGAAATGAAAAAACCCACAGATGTGTGTGTTATTGAAAATAGCGAAAAGCTTAGAGGGATTGTTAGCACGGCATCGGTGAACAGTGTATCCAAGGATGGGTTTACGTGGTTAGAGTTGCTAAACAGTAATGATACAGTTAGGAGATACCAGAAAAACACATATATTTTGGATTTCCAAGATTGGAGTTGTGATAGTGGTTCAGTGGCTATCGTAGAAGGGAAAACTGAGTTTTCGGAGGCAGAAATGCAATTAAGGAAACGAACATTCAGAGAACACTTAGCTAATGCGGATTATAGCGAACACGTTGAAGCGATAAGCGGGCTCTTGGCAGAATTCGGGGATACGGTAGCCTTACAAGGTGATAAATTGGGGTTGACTAATGTGTTAAAACATAAGGTAAATTTGGAGAGTGACACAAACCCTATTTATATTCCTGCATATCGCATACCTTTCAAAATCAGAGAACAGGTAGAGAAAGAGGTTAATAGATGGGAAGAAGAAGGAATCATTAGACCCAGCTGTGCTCCTTACAACTTTCCCTTGTTAGCGGTGCCTAAGAAAGACTGTTCTGTCCGTGTATGCGTCGATTATATATATATATATATATATATATATATATATATATATATATATATATATATATGTTTGCCTGTGTATATTATATATATATATATATATTATATATATATATATGTATATGTATATAATATATATATATATATATATATATTATATACATATACATATACATAATATATATATATTTTATATATAGGTACATACACAGTATATTAGACTTTCATAAGGTGTGATCCAAAGAGCTATTCTAGACGGAGTGCTTAAGCCAATTCATCCTTCAGAGAGCCATAATTAATGTTACCCTAGTGTTTGTTTGTATGGTGTTTTTGCGCTGCATGGAACCAGTAGTTATTCAGCAACGGGACCAACGGCTTTTCGTGACTTCCGAACCACGTCGAGAGCGAAACTTCTATCACCAGAAATACACATCTCTGACCCCTCAACGGAATGCCCGAGGATCGACCATACCGATCACGCCACTGAGGCGCTTGTAACCC
>NC_087220.1:37591901-37680838 GCF_015104395.2 Macrobrachium nipponense | reverse complement strand
TCGTCTCTCTACCGTCATCGTCATCCTCTCTCGTCTCTCTCTCTCTATTTTTTTTTACCTAAAACTAAGAAAAAGGAAGCACTCTCCCACTTTATTTATTACATGAATCTAAAAAAACCAGCGCTCTCTCTCTCTCTCTCCTTCTTCTTCTTCTTTATTATGAAACAAAAAAATGGACGCAACTGTAGCAACTGAACCAAACGAGATCCGAAAGCGAAGGCTCGCAAGAGGAGAGTCGCTTGCATCTCATTATCTCGGAATGACCTCCATTTATGGGCATTAACGCAATTAACTGCTAAGTATATTGCAATAAAGAGCTGAGGGGAGGGCATAGGGGAGGTGGGGGAGGATCTGCCCAGGAGCCACTGCGTTGTCGTCGTGTAAGATCCCTGGACCCCACAGCCTTGAGTGCTGCATCTGCGGCTCTGCTGAGTAACTTTTCATCAAATATATTCTGCGTATTGCGTTACGTCAGCTCATTTCTGCAACAGACACAACATTCATTTACGAATGCTTAAATACTGGGAGGATGTCCTGTCAGTCGCCACTGAAGTCATTCCAGTATTACCACAGAATGACAATACTTGGTATGTAAAACTATGCTCTAACTTGAAAAAATGGAGAACAGAAGACTCCATATTGAAGAGGACTTTTGGTTTAAATATTTTCTTCTCCTTTTTTTCTAATTTCAGAGTTCGATACTGATTTGTTATCAATATTCTGCATCATTCAAAATGGTTCTGTAAAAGAGATGGGCACTACAGTAATGTGGCCCTTGACAATCCAGTTTATAAAGTTCCTTCCCTTTATCCCTCCTCATTACCTTCTGATAAATCTTTGATCAGAAATTAATGGAAGCTACAGTTGAAATGAATGTGACTGAATTTGCAAGAAGAAACAATTTGATGTCAAATTAAAAGATGCATCAGCGAGTATTGAACGATGAGGTAATGTGATGATGCTTAACTGTTTTACTGTATATTTCACTTCTTCAATCGGTAGTATTATATTTCCATACAGTTTCAATTCCGTCAGTATAAAATACCATCAGCTTCCTACTGTGTTATTTAGTTAATTTTTCTGATTCTCATTAAGAAACTTTACTCTGGGTGAGTTAAAACCCACAACAATATGGTATATGACTGTATTTTTCAAAACTACAAAAAAAAAAAAAAAAAAAAAAAAAAAAAAAAAAATTAAAAACAGGGAGTTTTTGACATTTTCCTCTTCAGCCAACTGAATAGAAATAAAAAATGTTTTTCTTAAAAAGACAAATTGCAAAATATTTTTTGTGACAGTCCAGAAAACCATCGAACAACTTTCGACGTGGATATAGGTTAAAATGGCTGTTTCAATGTATCTGTGAGCCAAAGGTTGTCAACTTCGACCAGAAAGGTTGCAATTTACTGCAAGCCGTATGTATCTTTGCATATATTTTCATCATTTATGTAATGGGAAATGCGTATTGTATGAAAGCATGATATTACGTTTTGTTATATTTGTATCTAGTTAGGAAAAGCGTTGTGTTTAGTTATATCTTGTATTAGTTTGTAAGTATCTGTGTAATAGTTTTTAATTACCGGTCGTCGGTTGTTTCGTCGTTCGGGCAGTTGCCTGAATGCTTGGTGTCGGCCAATGATGGTCAGTCAGTACAGTAATTGTCAGTTAGTCTGGACATAGCTTCGACAATGTTTAGTCGACTCTTGATAGCTCAAGCAAGTGGTCATATAGACAAGATCTAGTCCAACAATCTTCTAGAAGTCATCGGGATCTCCGTATCATAATCACTTAAGTATTCCTACATTAAAGTTCATTTGGTGAAGTTCCTTTTTAGGATATGCATATCTAATGATAGGGAAGTGTTTCCTATGATGTTCTTTGGATTAAAATAGCACAAGGGAGACCTGCTAATGTGGGTCTTAACCATCTTGGCTAGGGAAGAAAAAAGTTAAATATATCTTAGTTTAACCAGACACTGAGCGCTCCTAGGGCTGGCCGAAGGATTAGATATTTTTACATGTTAGGAACCAGTTGGTTACCTAGCAACGAGAACCTACAGATTATTATGAGATCCGAACCACATTATATCTAATGTAAAAACCTTCTTTTACCCATTAATCATGATCTTGTATCTCATCTAGCAAAGCAGCAAGAATCATACGTATATATTTGTATGTAGAATTTCCTGGCTTTTCGCCAATATATTAATTCAATCAATGTATGTCCATTATGTCTTTTGCTATTGTCTTTTTATTAACAGCTAAGAAACACAAATTTTCCTGTCTGTGTGCGGGTCACGAAACTCGAAGGTCGGGCACTCCGTTTCCGTCTGCACACTGCTATGTATATTGCGTGCCCAGGTAATGAATCAGATAGTACTAAGTTCTGTCTCATTGCAACCTCACAACTGGTGACCCCGGAGTGACAGTAAACAGCTGTTTTGGCTTCGCCATTACAGACTCACTACAGCCAAGTGCTTACCTTCAGAGGCCTTTAACAGAACCATATGGCAACAAAGTTTACACCTCTGAAAGTTCTTTCCTCAGAAAAACCACCCACGCCACTAACGGACTAATCGTGGTGTACCTCCCATAGTACGTTCTGGCGTTTTCAAATGGTTTCGGACCTGCCATATACGATTCACATCAACCGTATTCAGAAAGTCATTAATGGAACCACATGGCGTATAGTTTTTAATTCTGATGAACCGACACCATTAATGGACTAAATATGACGCTCAATTCGCATTTTGGTGAGAGTCAAAAATGCCAGACACAGAACTTGAAGTCAATCCGAGGACTCTCAGATCCTCTGCATCCCCCTCTCACCTTCAAAAACCATGATATCTCAGGCGATAAAGCTGCCGCCATTTTCACAGCAAAATATCGCGTCATGGTTCCTGTGGGCCAACGTACTTTTCTGTGTAGCCAAGGTCACGGACGAAGAAACCAAAGCAGATATCACCATGACGACGCTGCTGGAGAAGTGTTTAATAAAATTACCCCTTGGCTACACGTGCAGATGGAAAAGATTGAATACAAAGACCTCCGCAGGAAACTCATCCAGATATACTCCATGCCATCCCAAAGAGAACCCAATGGAGAAATTGGTGAGCATTGCTCATAAACCCCACGAGGCCAGTAAGGCTTCCAAGCACGCCGCAGCACCCACAGCTCAACCATAAACATGGCAACATCAACAATCAGTACATTCCTTAATCATAAGGATGAAATTAAAAAACTCGAAGTTGCTAAGCGTGTTTATGGTATCACGAAAGAACGTCCTTTCACTATTGATGAAGTAGAAACATGTTGCTATTTTGAATAAAAGAAAAAGAAGTAACGGGTGACAGTGTTTCTGAAGCTATAATATGTGGAAATGCCAGGTCCAGTAGTGATAATGAATTCAGGCCAGCCGAGGGTGGTTTGAAGATTCAAAAAAAAGAAATGGTATTCATAGAGTGGTTAGGCTGGGGAGGCAGCTAGTGCCGATAAAAGGCAGCAGAAGACTATGTAAAATACCAATAATGAAGCACAGCAGCCATTTAAAATTCTGGAGAACTTTAGAAAGTAAGCCCTCAACCTCATTTTTCAATGTCTGTACAGACAATAGCTTTCCTGTAAACAAAGCGACACACGAATCATTACTGCAGGGCCATATGAAGGGAGCATCATTGAAGTGCCTACTCTCGATATTCATCAGAAACCCCATCTCTTCCAAAAGGAAACAGAGAAGCAGCTATCACAGTATGTTCAGAAAAGAGAGAATAGACTCTAGATGTGATTGTTTAGGTATCTGCAAATCCAGCCGGGCATAAAAAGTGAAAGATTCGTCTAGCCAATACAAATTTCAATGTCGCCTCCTTGCTCGTAGGCTAAGCGTTTAACAGAAGGCACTCTGATTACTTCCTTGCTTGAAATAGATAAATATATAAAAAGATACGCTGTTTCACCTGCTTTGCTATATAAAGAAATAGTACCTCGTTTGTCGAACTTTTCTTATGGCGAACATTGTTTTTCGAAAAACATTTTAGAGAAAATTATATACCGTTTTTTGAACAAATACTCGTACACTCTTGTTTATACTTGTACCGGACGGACGTCCTACCGCAAGAACGAGAAAACAGAGGCCATAATAACCAGCCAAGCTCAGTCAGTTTGAACGGAAACCTCAGAATTATAACAAGGAGAGATATTGTAATACTAAAAACCTTTTTGTTTGTGGCTTTTAGTGAATTTTAAAAGTTTATAACTATCATATGAGCCCTAAGAAAACTGCTAAGGAAATGAAGCAGAAAAGGAAAGTTGTGAGATCGACTGTAGAATTGAAAAAGGAAATAATAGCAAAATATGAAAGTGGCGTTCGCTTGTCCAATTTGGCTATCCAGTGTAGCATGGCGACATCAACAATCAGTACATTCCTTAAACATAAGGACGAAATTTAAAAACTCGACGTAGCTAAGCGTGTTTATGGTATCACGAAAGAACATCCTTTCACTATTGATGAAGTAGAAACATTGTTGCTATTTTGAATAAAGAAAAAGAGTAACGGGTTGACAGTGTTTCTGAAGCTATAATATGTGTAAATGCCAGGTCCCAGTAGTGATAATGAATTCACGGGCCAGCCGAGGGTGGTTTTGAAAGATTCAAAAAAAGAAATGGTATTCATAGAGTGGTTAGGCATGGGGAGGCAGCTAGTGCCGATAAAAAGGCAGCAGAAGACTATGTAAAAGAATTTGAAGTTTTCCTGAAAAGGAATGGGATCGTTCCTCATCAAGATTTTAATTGTGGTGGAACAGGCCTGTTGTAGAAGGAAAATTCCCAGCAGGACCTATATCACAAGGGATGAGAAACAAATTGAAAGGTAGGCTTACTTTAGTTTGTGTAGAAATGCTAGTGTTGACTTAAAAGTAAAACCCCTATTGGTCTATCATTCTGAAAACCCAACGTTAAAAAATAACCTGATGCGATGAAAAATAAATTAGGTGTTGTGTGAGGGTCTAATAGAAAAATCATGGGTGACCAAGCAATTTTTCATGGCGTGGATAAGAGGAATCTTTGCAGCAACTGTTAAAAAGTACCTTAAAGAGAAGAATTTACCTCTCAAGGCAATTTTGATCATAGATAACCGCCCTGCTCACCCAATCTGATATAGGGGAACGGTTAGCCTCTGAGTTTGACACGGCGGACAGTGAGTTCTTGCCACCCTGCACCATCTCTATCATCCCAGCCCATGAACATGCAGGTGATCGCAAATTTCAAGAAACATTACACTAAAGCTTTGTTTCAAAAATGTTTCGATGTCAATAATGAAACTAACCTTAGCCTCAGGAATTCTGGAAAAATCAATTCGACATCCTCCAATGCTGGAGACTCATTGAAAAAGGGTATCTTTGCTGTTCGAACTCCATCAGATCAGGCAGAGATTCTGCCTGTGATAGATTTATTACTTTAAAAGTAAGAGATGGAAGAGACAACGGGTGAGCCTCATCATCTGGAAGAAGCTCATTTCCAACCACAGCAGCTTGCCAGCTTTGGGGGTGTATGCTCTTGCCTTTAGTTATTGAGCATCTGACTCAGATTACCTGGGCCTCTACCACAGGGGTTGATACACCTACTGCAAGAGAAGGTGTCCCACTGGTCCTCTTGTGGTAGTGAAGCAGTGGTGGGTTTAGAGCTCTTGCACAGCTCTTTATTGGCCCAATTGTTGTTTGTTCAACTCCTTTGCTAATATGTTCAGCATTAGCATTTATTTACTGCTGAGTTTATATTTTATACGCTTCAATTTTTCAATTTTTATGGTTTGAGCTGACAATTACTACATTTTGTTGATTCAGAACATGTGAGCAATTATACCAACTTTTGCATTCCTACACACTCTTGATAAAACGACCAAACTTTAAAACAGTTGAAACACGGAATAGGTCTCGGAAGGAAGGGTCTTACTCACATTGTTTTGTTTTAAAGAATTACATGAAATGGAATGTTAGGGTCTTCAAAGATCAAGTACCATATTAGCAATGGATGTCTTTTTCACTTTCCATACTGTCAATGGGCTCATTTCAACACTTTCCATGAGTTCATATAAATCTTTGTCAAAAATTACACCTCCGACATAACTAAAATTCAGGTGGGGTCTGATTCCTTTAATCATATCATGCCCAGAAGGATTCATTACAGATAACATTTGTGCTCGAGTTTTTTATTTAGCATGTATGAGCACAGTACCTGTTCCAAATTAGATATATCTCCACTATTTATTCTTCCCCCCACCTTTTTCTGGAGGTACTTGCAAAACCAATAATAATTGTAAGTTTCCTCCTTAGCTGTAGCAATAGACATTATAAAGAGGTTTGGGAGTTCTGGATGTTTTTTGACGGGTATCTTGAACCCATTCAGATGGTACATATCTACTGAAATTTTTAGGTAATTTATCTGTCAAAGCTCCTTTTATAACAGACTGATTTATTTGCACTATATTAATATTACTACTAGCCTTTATGGCATCTTCATATTTATCAAAAGAAAACGATGCTTCCCATTTTAACGTGACTTCTAGGAAATTCATCCGTATTTCAGTTATGGTTTCAAAGGAATGGAAAGTTGTCAAAATAGTATCATAGTCGCACTGGACTGGTATGTCTACTACATGGAGCACTCGCAAAGTCTTCACATTTGGTGGTAATTTTCCATCACAATGTTTTATAGAGCTATCAACTCTGGTCTTGATTATGAGATTTCCTGGGGATAGTTTCAAGGCCTTGTCCAAGGTCGTTATATGCGCCAAATCATTAAAAGGTCCAGGAGGTACTCATAAAGATTTAAGGGGAAAACTTTTAATTGGAAAACCTTAAAAAGACATCATCAGCATTTCGTGGAGTTTATTAGACTGTGCACCAATTTGATTGAACTGTTTATGATTGATTGTTAACAATTAATGGAGCAAAATTAATGCTGGAAGTGTTTACAAAAGTACAGATTATATAATGCAAAACTGAACCATATTCTCATCATCAAAATATACACTCACGCCATTCGAAAGAGGAAACGAAGGGGATTCCAGATGTACGATAAAATGCATTTCTCAAATTTGTGGCAAGTGTGGGTTTTAGCACTGGACGCCTCATATTTTCTCCGTGAAATGACTCTTCCTTGAATTACTTCCTTTTTAAATTTTGCAGAGATTTTGTTGCATAGAGGCCTTCTCATATTGGTAATGTTTTATTTATTTTACAAAATTTTTCAAATTATCTAATAATGCCTCTATATTTATTAATTCCGTTAACTTATCGGACGACCATGGAACTTTGGAAGGGGTTCAGAGATTAGTATTGCTTTATCAGCAGCATTTTTTAATGAAATCAACAAGAAATTTATTAGCTTCATTGTGGTCTTTTAAATATTCAAATGTTGCAATATTTCTAGTGTGCGTTTCATATCAACCCCAATCTGCTATATGAAAATTTATAGTGAGGAACACGTTTTGCAGGATTATTTTGTAATAAGAAAATTAATATTGGTAAGTGATCACTAATATACAAGTCATCAACTGCATTCTAATCGAATCCATCAACTATATACTTGTTGTACATAGAGTTAAGTCTACTAACGAAAATGTTCCGTGTGTTTTTTGGAAAATATGTGCTAATTTCTTCTTCATTTATGCAGCACATGTCGTTTGACTCTCTACTCTATTTGAGTTTGTACGATTACAGTCCCATATCATGTTGTGAACAATAAAATCACCTACTATTAATGTAGGTTCCTTGTTATTGTTAAGTAAATCTTTAAGTCATCAGTATTGTAATTTTTAACTGGTTGGTTGTATAAATTATAATAAATTGCATAATTATCGTTTTTATCTGTACTTTAATACTTGATATTTGCAATTCAGTAAGGTTTACAGGTATTCTGTCATAACATACTTGGTTATGTACATACATAGCAGAACCTAGTTTTCCTTCTTCCTCTCTAGATGTAGATGCTAAAGTATATTTACTTATTATTGATATTGTTTTACTGACATGTTGCAAAAATAATTTCATTGGTTCATATTCTTTTAGTAATCATATTTTTCCCAACTGTAATCTGGGTCGACAGACCATTTACGTTCCATTTGTATAATGTAATTATTGAAAATATTGTGTTGGTGTATTCAAGTGTTTAGTTTATTTTTTGTGGGAATGTGCCGTCTTGAATTGGCATGTATGAACACATGGTTTCAGAAGTTGGATAAATACTTGATAACTTATGGTAGTGGATAGTGAAAAGCCAAATAGATTACATCTTTGTTGATGGAGTCGACAAAAGCAATGTGATAAACTGCAAAGTGATCTTAGGAGAAGCATGTGTTAAACAACATAGTTTGTGGTGATGGATTTTAAAGTGAGAGGTTGGAAACCCAAAAAGAGAAAGAGGGGGTCTAGAATTAAGATTTGGGACCTTAAAGGACAAAAGAGGGAGCAATTTAGGAGGACTGTGAGAGAGAGATGGCTGGAAAGGGGGAGTGTAGAATTTGGACAGGGTAACAGAGTGGAAAATACTTTCTGCAGACATGAGAGAAATGTATGTGGGGGAAGCAGAGGAACTGGTGGGAAGAACCAGTGGATATGGAGTGTCGAGAGGAGGAAAGTGTTGGTGGAATGGAGAGGTGCAAGAATCAATTAAAATAAAATCAAAAGCATTTAAGGACTGGAAAGTAAGTCATACACAGGGTGCAGAGGAACAGTACACAGAAGAGGAAAGAGATGTGAGAAGGAGAGTACATATGGCTACTAGAAGGGCGGCAGGGCTGTTAAATGAAAGGCTAGGAACAAGAGAAGGAGAAAAGGATATCTATAAGCTAAGATTTCAAACTTGACGAAAATACAGAGACAGGATTTAGGTAAAATAGGTGTCATCAAGGACAGAGATGGAAATATATTGTACAGGGAAGAAGACATTAAAAAGAGATGGAGAGAGTATTTTGAACAACTTTTAAATACTGAAGATGAGAGATAGGGACCAGTGATGGAGATACAGAAGTAATGAGAGCATTAAGTAAAATGAAGAATGGTAAAGAACTAAGTCCATCATAATTCCAAATTGGAATGATCAAATTACTAGGTATAGAGGGTGAGAAATGGATGCATGATTTATTTAATGCTATATGGGGAGAGGAGCAAATGCCAAGGGACTAGGATGAGGGTCTAATGGTATATTTGTATATATATAAATATGATATATATATATATATATATAATATATATATATATATATATATATATATATATATATATATATATATATATATATATTTACTCGAGCGGGAGTTCATAGAAGTCGTTCTATTTTCATACATTTATTTAAAGAGCTGACGTTTTACATCACTTGATGCATTTTCTAGGCTGAAAAAGACGGTTTAAAACAATAAATACTTGTATACATAATGTGAAAAATATATATACAAAATTTATTTCTCGCCTTATTATATCGAAAACAGAACAGAAAGCAAAAATGAACTAAAAGTGGGAAAGATAAGCAACAGCAAAACTAGCATAAACACATACCCACATTGGTAACGAAGGGTAAACTAGCGTAAAGAATAACATAAATGAAAATGACACGGGGTAAAAAAAATATCAAGCCATAAACAGCTGTGTGTGGGCTGTTTACTGCTTAATGTTTTTCTTTTCTTTTTTTACCCGGTGTCCTTTTCAATTATATTATTCTTTACGCTAGTTTAGCCTTCGCTACCAAAGTGGATAGGTGTTCTGCTCCTTTGCTGTTGCTATCTTTCCCCCTTTTTGTTCATTTTTGCTTTCTGATCTGTTTTAGATATAAATAAGGTGAGAAATAAATTCTGTATATACCTTTCACATGACGTAAACAAGTATTTATTGTTTTAAAACGCTTTTTCAGCCTAGAAAATGCATCAAGCGATGTGAAACGTCAGCTCTTTTAATAAATGTATGAAAATAGAACATTCCATGAATTCCCGATCGAGTATCATCCAAGCTGCTGCTCCTGTCTTCTGATATATATATATTTATATATGTATATATTATATATACATACATATCTATTATATATATATATATATATTATTATATATATTATATATATATATAATATATATATATATATGATATATATATATATATATATATATATATATATATATATATAAATCATCTTATATGCTGTTGCTTCCGCAATGCATATCTTCCTCTTAGTACTATGAAATGTTGCAAGAGTGTTTGCAATATTTTCAGACTCAATAATATTTTGCTTAGACTTAATATGTTCTAATAATGTGTGTTCAGAATTCCCAAAAATATTTAAAGTATTAAGAATAACGTAGAATGTGAAAAGAGAGAGAAATTAGCATTGTCCATTCGAAGCAGGAAATTGCTGTCATCACTTGAAGTCGTGTGGTTCCAAATTTATTTTTTTTTAAACAGTCATGCGAGGCTGACCGTCTCGGGTCATGTGAAGATTGCATTATCTTTCGTAAGACCAATCTAGAAGGATTCTGCATTAAAACATTTCACTTACGTCTGATACCTTTGTAGTAATTAGAGATTATGTTGCAGAAACTATTTAATATTACTGATAAATTAAATTTTATAGATCTCGATCTGTCAAAAGAGAATTTGTTGACTCGTAAATAGCTTAAACTTTGAAGTGGAAAGATTTCTGACGTCACTCAAGGAAATGACGAAACTTGATTTAATTCGAGAAAATTTTATAATATCTTTTATTTCAAAAGACTTTTATTGTCTTAAATCGTATAATAATAAATACTATTTATAGTTGCAATCCTAATTTCTCTCTATTTATCGTTTTAAAAAAGAATTATAACGATTTAGCAAAGAGACCAGGCCCCAAAACGTTTTGTTCTCTTACAGGCATTTTAGACGAGGTCCGCTCCTAGAGAGATTTTGTCATTCTCAGATTTGAAACCGTGTCGTAAGGAGATAACATCTCTCTCTCTCTCTCTCTCTCTCTCTCTCTCTCTCTCTCTCTCTCTCTCTCTCTCTCTCTGCACGAGAGAATTTTGATTTCACACTAACATAAAAATTTTATACTTGGTCAGTCACTCATAAATTTTAGAATTGGTATTTCTTAGATTTATTTAATATTGCTTAGTGCTGATTTGTGGAATCTGAACAGACATTTAAAAGTGTGTAACCGGCACCTCGTGTGTAAGTGTTTATTGGTGATTTCGTAAAAAGGCCTTCTAAAATTGATATACCAAGGTTAAGAGTTTTTAATAAGTCCGGTGCACTAAACTTAAACATATAAAGTACTTGAAATACTGAAAGTACTTAGGTTATGCCAGGGGAACTTTTTTACAATTTTTCAACATTTTGGTGTTGGTGAATTTTTTGTTTGTGCATTTATCCATTCTTCTTATTAAAGTGATTTTGTTGAGCATTTATCCTTTTTTTCTTATTGAAGTATACATGCATATATATATATATATATATATATATATATATATATATATATATATATATATATATATTGTCACTTGTTGCCAGTTAATGATAGGTTGAATAATGTATTTGATTATTTTTTAACTGTTAATTAAGAATGGTAATTGATAGTTTACTCCTCTCCGGTGTTTGGCTTGTTGTATGTTTTTGCTAATCCTCTTTTCAAATTTCATATTTAGTGATTTCACTGTGTGTGGCCTTCTCCCCCCGGCTCTAGTTGACCAGAGGGGATATAGAAGTCTTCGGTGGTTATATTGTTGCCGATGTTCTTTCTCGCAGCGTTGAGTAGAAATTCTTGTGGAGGACTATGCGGATATTAAGTAGTATCTGTATCGTTCTAATTACTGTATGTGTGCTGTTGAAGTAGGTGCTTAGGTATTTTATTGTTAAGAGTATTTGATTGTATAACGATGTATTAATCATAATTTTCCTTTACAGGAGTTGAGTAAATGCGTAGGGCATGAAATTAAGAATGGTTTAATATTAAGACCATAGGTGAAGGTTTAATATTAAGACCATAGGTGAAGGTAGAAGGTGCTACTCTGTGTTCGTATTTTGTGGCAATGTTTATTTTAATGAAGGTTGGTGATGTGTTTAAAATGCGTTATGGAATGAGTGTTATAGGATACAAATGGTTAATATCGTAATGATTGTTACTGAGAGGTGTGGTATACAAGGATGGTGGTATTTACTGGTCATTGGCACATGGTACAATACGGTGGGGTGATTAATTTGGTTAGGATACTAATCGGAGTTTACATTGTTGGCTGACAGCTACTAATCCGGGCATTCTTTATTTTCAGGCATAACTACGCTTCACGAAATTTTTGTGTGTTGGGATTGCTCAGGTGAAAACTGTGTTGGTTTTTTCTGTGTTGTCCAATGTTGGTGTATGTATTCGGTAGGACGCTTTTATTGTGATCTAGTGTGTTGTAACGGTGTTTATAGACAAGACTATTGTTCGCTGAACATTGTTACAATGAGCGATTGGAAACAGAGTGGAGCAACTTTGAGTGTGTGTAAAATAGTTATGGCCTGTGAGCAGATATGTGGAATCCGGTTTAAAACAGTGTAGCTCTTATGTATGTACACTCGGCAAGGAATGTTAAGATACAGTTTTTTTAAAACTTCGGACATATAGTGTTCAATAATGCCACACCTGGCAACTCTAGAAAGGGGCGGAGCTTCAAAATCGTAGCGTTTTTTGCTTTCTAGATTTCCATTAACTTTACACCATAAAGATTCTGTAGAGGTCCTTTAATAATTTATACTTGAATGTAGAAACAGGCTCTATATTATTCGTTAATGTTGGTTTGGTAACGTCAGTTCAGAGTAGAATATCGATCATGTTTTATACGTGCAATTTTCTTAATGAGAATTTTGTTTATAACAGCAATGAATGAAATTTTGTATTTATGTTGATTGATTGTATTTGTTTCAGCATGTGATTATTTAAAATTTTGATTTAAAAAAAAAATTTAACAATTTTTTTTCTTTGGGAGAGGTGTCATCTTGTTGCCAGTTAATGATAGGTGAATAATGTATTTGATTATTTTTAAACTGTTAATTAGTTAAGAATGGTAATTGATAGTTTACTCCTCTCCGGTGTTTGGCTTGTTGTATGTTTTTGCTAATCCTCTTTACAAATTCCATATTTGGTGATTTCACTGAGTGTGGCATTCTCCCCCGCCCCCCAACACCCTGGCTCTTGTTGACCAGAGGGGATATGGAAGTCTTCGGTGGTTATATGAGCCAGTTGTTACCTGGACCTTCTCTTGGGCGCTGTTTGGATTGACCATACGTACTGATTTTTGGTCTCTGCATAAGTATATGGACTGGAGAATATTCACCCCCTTCATACCTTTTGGATCACTCAGTCTGCAGCCTCAGGATTTATCCTTAACGCCTTTGGTTGAGTGATAAAGCCAAGGGGACCTCTCTGTCCCAAGGTAAAATGTTTATATTTATTAAGCTCACGGCAAATGTTCCTCTGCTGTGGTCTTCAGTGGACAGTTTGATACTTGCCAGCCACCTTGTGATATTTTTTTGGATTCAGCGCTGTGATTGGAATAGCATCTGATAATCACCCTGATTTGTCCTCCAGACGTGGAGTTGTACCTTGCCTTGCAAGAGGAGAATTAATTTTAAAACATACGGAGAAGTATGTACATGCACACACACGCATATATATACGTATATATTTATTATATATGTATTTACACACACACATATATATATATATATATATATATATATATATTATATATATATATATACATTAACGGGTACATAAGAGAGAGAGAGAGAGAGAGAGAGAGAGAGGGAGGGGGAGCTAAGGTTATGAAACAATTACATGATGTATAGTAGAAGAATGGAAGCTGTTGACTGATACTGGTGTTTGAAAGTAAATAAAAAGTATGAAGTTATGATGATCTAAACCAAAAGATTTGAAAAAGAAGAGCAATGACGATGGAAGTAAAGATGAAAATGTATCTATGCAATGAGGCAGGTGCCTCTAAAATGAAGTGTTTTTTTAATTACGTGGGAATATATGAAAAGAATATGATGGTTTGGTCAAAATCTGGAGAGAATGCAGAATGAGAGTTGTGAAATAGGTGCAGCATTCAAACATTGCACTAAAGAGTTAATTAAGTAGAGGAGGTATTAGCCCCGAATAGCCTCAATATTATGAAACGCATTAGTGTATGATAGATAGAGAACGATGAACTGCTTTTCTGCCATTTATATAGACCCAAACAAAGTGGTTGAAATTATGGAGGTATTTGGACAATGTCTTATCTTTAATTCGACAGTTGATGGATTAACAGTTTCTTGATAACACGCATCATAACGCACAACCTACTGTATACATATATATATATATATATATATATATATATATATATATATATATATATATATATATAGTATATATATATATATACTATATATATATATATACGATATATATATATATATATATATATATATATATATATATATATATATATATATATATATATATATACATATACACACTATTCCTAGAAACCATGCGAACATAGTAAGATTTACGAAATCCACTATAATGACATCCCATTTTCTTACAGATTGATTGAACTATTCCACTCGGCAACTTCTAAATGATTTATTTTCTTAGCGTTGGATTAATCTAAGTCAATTACACCGAAAAAATAATACTCAAAGAACTTGCGTACGAGGGAAGATGAACGAGGATTCACCTTTTCGCGAATGCCGTTCCCTGTTGGGGAAGGTTTTGGAGGAAAGAACTAGCTAATCTTATTATCCCAAATGTTACGTAACGAAATTAATGTGTCAGAAGCAATAACAGCACGAGGTGTTTTCTTTTTCCCAAAAATGTTTTTGGTTAATATTCCCTTTAGGGCTCTCCAAGCATGAGTGAAGATGAAGGACGTTAAAAACGAAATGTATCTTTTTAACAAAATGCGATTGGTTGACTTGCCCTGCAAGTACTGTTTCCAAAATTTCATGAGAATTATATAAGGCAGTTCTTCCAACTGAGGGTCCGCTCCACTTTTGGCTTAGCAGAATGATGAATTTACTAGAATTCAATACATCTTCTGCTCTTGGCCGATTTGGGACAAACAGTGGGGTAACCCACACCAGATTTAACCAGACCACTGAGCTGACTTTCAAGTTTCATGGGGCTGGCCCGAAGAATTAGAATAAAATGCCACGTCTAGGGCTGAGGCCAAGAACTGGGACAGAATAGGTATTTCAGAATGATGCTGAATAAATTAAAATTAAATTAAAAACTGTAAAAAGGCATATGGCTTCATACTGGAAAACACTCAAAATAAATACGTTTACTCATGCTTCCATACATACACACTAAAACGGTATATATTAAAATTCAGAATAAGTTAAGTAACACACAAAATCAGAGCAACTGAAAATGCAAAAATTCTGAAAAAATTTATATCATTCATTTAGTTCCAATAATTTACATTATACTTTGGGCAATCGCATAAAACATGCCTGACAATTATTCCACCTTGCACTCTGGGCACTCGGGAGCTGGCCCACGTGGGCTACTCATTACGTGCCCATGTGTCAAAGGAGTATGGCCTATTCTGAGACATGTCAGAATTGCTTGTGCTTGTCTCTCTTGACATTAGGTTTTATTTGTTTTGATATATTATTTTCAGGTTCTTCATTCTATATATATTTCCATTTATTTATACCACCTTTATATGTGTTACATAATCAGTAACAAGGATATTCATACTCGATCTTACCATATGAGTAGCTTTTTTGGCAGCTCCATCAGCCTCTTCATTTCCTTTGATCCCTACATGGGCATGGGCAGGGGTCCAACAGTTTTCCCATTATTATATAACTTATGTGAAATGATAACTTACTTTCCATTTCAGGGACCAGAAGTCATTGTTTTTCTCAAATATCTGTCAAAATGGGTTTTTGATTGGAATGGTATTTTGACACAGCGTACAGAACCTCTCCCGCTAACTTTTGGTAATATAGTGCATGTCAAATGGTTTACTCTTGACTTTTAAAGGAAAAGTCGCATGAGACAGCAGGACTCATCTACGCAGTCAAACGTCCGCTATACCTCCCTTCCTATCTCTCTCCCTTCATCTCTCTGACTTTCTTTATCACTATTTTTCTCATCTCTACCCAACCCCCATACCACTGTAACTTACAATATGCAATAAAATGCCGTTTTCCATGGTAAATTTCAATAACAACAGAATTGGAGGGTTCATAATGAAAAGGGTAGTGATAATAATTGTTATTTTTTCCCAACGGTTTCTGTTCATAGTAGCGTTAATTATATGCACGGTTGTAGGTTAATCTGTGTGATTTAATTTTGGTTAACTTATCTTACCTGTTCTTAGTCAACACTCGATATGAGGGGAAAAAGATTTAAGAGATCGTGATAGTAGGTCCATTATATTATGTGAATCAAGGCCAAGAAAGACAACGTCTGCACAATTGAGTGGAGTCGCCTCCCACCTAGAGTTGCTACGTAGGCGACGACATATATTTAAGGTACCTGCTCCAGGTACTGGGTGGGATTCCCATGGGAAACCCTTTCCGTGCTCACCTGACTATCACGGGGTAATAATAAACATATCCGTTTTCTTTAAGACTTGAAAATTCCTTAATAATCGTTGAGTATATCATAAAGCACTGCATAATGCCATAAGTATGTTGTGTTGATGGCTGCAAATATAGGTACTGGGAAATTATTGAATGAAAGTAATTATCCATTTTTTTCCAAAAATCGAAGAACCACAATATGAGTGAGCAAGGTTATGTAAAAGTAAACAATCAAAAGGTGTGGCACGTACAGTTGGACACAGGTTTCCCTGGTACACCTTCTTGAGGGACTTGGAAAAATTATATGGTAACAGTGTTTACTGAGGGGGATGGGGGGAGGACTCTTCCTCTTTTAGCAAGAGTTCCACCAATAAGCTCTGGAATTCTTTCAGTGGGAGGAGTCATTAGGTATGGTTGGAGAAACACACACACACACACACACACACACACACACGGAGTAAAAGAAAAAAAAAAGAAATCTGAGCAGGTTATATCACTGTAACTAAGATTACGGTCTTACTTTTAATATAATTTTGTTTATTAAGATTCCATTTAACTTGCGTCTAGGTCGTTATCTTACCACCGTGTCTGTTATTATATATCGGTTATATGCATTACGCAATACTTAAAATTGATAAAAATTTTAGAGTTATATTGGTATTGGAGAGAATCACGAACATCATAACAGGATATTTTAACCTTATCACAACGTAAGACCAAGTTTGATAGTATCCGTTGCAGTGCGTTTCCTACCAATAATATAATAGGAAGCTATAAAGAGAAGCGCAGCAGCACTTCATTGAACATACCCAAACACTATGAACTTGTTGAAAGTGTCCGACACCTTAGCTCCTCTCTTTCTCTCGCTCTCTCTCTCTCTCATATCAGCTAATTTTAAGTGACATGTCATCTAGAAATACCACTGCGCTAAGTATGCAGTTTTGATATGTCATTAACACAGTCTAATCTTGACTAAACTAATATATGCATATATATTTTTTCGGGGGGGGGGGGGGGTTGGTCTCGGGGATTGAGTTCTTGTTGTTAAGTCGTCTTACAGGTGTTGGAATTCTAAAATGTAATTCAAACTGACAAGCTTCTTGCTTTTGCTCTACCGATGTTGGGTTTGTATTCCCTCTTGAATATACAGTAGAGTTTATACCCTACACGCCGTTCATTACAATAATTATTACATGATATGGATAAACATATCTACTTGGCTATTTTATAATATATTAATTGTGATAAATGTTTTAATGTCATACGGACAGAAATTCCTTTCGCTCTTATCATCATTCGTGTGAGGATAATAGACAGACGTCTCTATTGTTAAACAGCCCCTTCAGTCATTTACCTGTCCATTGTGGAAAGAGCTATTTGGAGAAATGTAGTTTGATGATATTGTCCTAAGGTTATCTTTTTAGATAATTTTTAAAGAAAAAATCAGGATAGCGAAATTCCCTTTAGATTTTGAACTCCTTTAAAATATCAAATTCACCTTTCTAATAAATAAATCATGACCATGAGGTAATCCAAATATACACACTCAATTTTTACATTTATTTTTAATATTAGTGAGAAATCCAGCCAGCCACCTTCCTTCTAGATCACCTCTTGCAATCTGTTAGGCATAGAAGATTCATGGTTTCTGACGATCTGTGGTCGATTGTGGAAGAGTTTCCATTGTGTTCCCAGAGGTTCATAAGTTGATCTGGTCTCCTCTCCCTCTCAGGCTCCCAACATTTTACCAAAATAGCCTAAATATTCTCAGTGAGGTTCATGTCTGTATCCTTACTTGGCCAGCCAAGCAACTGCAGATCCTCTCGACCTTGAAACAATAAATACTTGTTTACGTCATGTGAAAGGTATGTATAAAATTTATTTCTCACCTTATTTATATCTAAAACAGATCAGAAAGCAAAAATGAACAAAAAGATAGCAACAGCAAAGGAGCAGAACACCTATCCACTTTGGTAGCGAAGGCTAAACGAGCGTAAAGAATAATATAATTGAAAAGGACACGGGGTAAAAAAGAAAAGAAAAACATTAAGCAGTAAACAGCCACCCAACACAGCTGTTTATGGCTTGATATTTTTTTTTACCCCGTGTCATTTTCATTTATGTTATTACTTTACGCTAGTTTACCCTTCGTTACCAATGTGGGTAGGTGTTTATGCTATTTTGCTGTTGCTTATCTTTCCCACTTTTAGTTCATTTTTGCTTTCTGTTCTGTTTTAGATATAAATAAGGCGAGAAATAAATTTTGTATATATCTTTCACATTATGTATACAAGTATTTATTGTTTTAAACCGTTTTTTTTTCAGTCTAGAAAATGCATCAAGCGATGTAAAACGTCAGCTCTTTAAATAAATGTATGAAAATAGAATGACATTCTATGAACTCCCGTTCGAGTATATATATATATATATATATATATATATAGATATTTATATATATATATATATATATATATATATTTATATATATACAAATATATACCATTAGACCCTCATCCTAGTCCCCTTGGCATTTGCTCCTCTCCCCATATAGCATTAAATAAATCATGCATCCATTTCTCACCCTCTATACCTAGTAATTTGATCATTCCAATTTGGAATTATGATGGACTTAGTTCTTTACCATTCTTCATTTTACTTAATGTCTATTACTTCTGTATCTCCATCACTGGTCCCTATCTCTCATCTTCAGTATTTAAAAGTTGTTCAAAATACTCTCTCCATCTCTTTTTAATGTCTTCTTCCCTGTACAATATATTTCCATCTCTGTCCTTGATGACACCTATTTTACCTAAATCCTGTCTCTGTATTTTCGTCAAGTTTGAAATCTTAGCTTATAGATATCCTTTTCTCCTTCTCTTGTTCCTAGCCTTTCATTTAACAGCCCTGCCGCCCTTCTAGTAGCCATATGTACTCTCCTTCTCACATCTCTTTCCTCTTCTGTGTACTGTTCCTCTGCACCCTGTGTATGACTTACTTTCCAGTCCTTAAATGCTTTTGATTTTATTTTAATTGATTCTTGCACCTCTCCATTCCACCAACACTTTCCTCCTCTCGACACTCCATATCCACTGGTTCTTCCCACCAGTTCCTCTGCTTCCCCCACATACATTTCTCTCATGTCTGCAGAAAATATTTTCCACTCTGTTACCCTGTCCAGATTCTACACTCCCCCTTTCCAGCCATCTCTCTCTCACAGTCCTCCTAAATTGCTCCCCCTTTTGTCCTTTAAGGCCCCCAATCTTAATTCCCCCCCCTTTCTCTTTTTGGGTTTTAGACCCCCCTCTCTTTTGGGTCCAACCTCTCACTTTAAAATCCATCACCACAAACCTATGTTGTTTAACACATGCTTCTCCTAAGATCACTTTGCAGTTTATCACATTGCTTTTGTTGACTCCATCAACAAAGATGTAATCTATTTGGCTTTTCACTATCCACTACCATAAGTTATCAAGTATTTATCCAACTTCTGAAACCATGTGTTCATACATGCCAATTCAAGACGGCATTCCCACAAAAATAAACTAACACTTGAATACACCAACACAATATTTTCAATAATTACATTATACAATGGAACGTAAATGGTCTGTAGACCAGATTACATTTGGGAAAAATATGATTACTAAAAGAATATGAACCAATGAAATTATTTTTGCAACATGTCAATAAAACAATATCAATAATAAGTAAATATACTTTAGCATCTACATCTAGAGAGGAAGAAAGAAAAACTAGGTTCTGCTATGTATGTACATAACCAAGTATGTTGTGACAGAATACCTGTAAACCTTACTGAATTGCAAATATCAAGTATTAAAGTACAGATAAAAACGATAATTATGCAATTTATTATAATTTATACAACCAACCAGTTGAAAATTACAATACTGATGACTTAAAGATTTACTTAACAATAACAAGGAACCCACATTAATAGTAGGTGATTTTATTGTTCACAACATGATATGGGACTGTAATCGTACAAACTCAAATAGAGTAGTGAGTCAAAAAGAAGAGTTCGTGGATTCAAACGACATGTGCTGCATAAATGAAGAAGAAATTAGCACATATTTTCCAAAAACACACGGAACATTTTCGTCAGTAGACTTGACTCTATGTACAACAAGTATATAGTTGATGGATTCGATTAGAATGCAGTTGATGACTTGTATATTAGTGATCACTTACCAATATTAATTTTCTTATTACAAAATAATCCTGCAAAACGTGTTCCTCACTATAAATTTTCCATATAGCAGATATTGGGTTGATATGAAACGCGCACTAGAAATATTGCAACATTTGAATATTTAAAAGACCACAATGAAGCTAATAAATTTCTTGTTGATTTCATTAAAAAATGCTGCTGATAAAGCAATACCAATCTCTGAACCCCATCCAAAGTTCCATGGTCGTCCGATAAGCTAACGGAATTAATAAATATAGAGGCATTATTAGATAATTTGAAAATTTTTGTAAAATAAATAAAACATTACCAATATAAGAAGGCCTCTATGCAACAAAATCTTTGCAAAATTTAAAAAGGAAGCAATTCAAGGAAGAATCATTTCACGGAGAAAATATGAGGCTAAAACCCACACTCGCCTCAAATTGGAGAAATGCATTTTATCGTACATCTGGAATCCCTTTCGTTTCCTCTTTCGAATGGTGTGAGTGTATATTTTGATGATGAGAATATGGTTCAGTTTTGCATTATATAATCTGTACTTTTGTAAACTTCAGCATTAATTTTGCTCATTAATGTTACAATCAATCATACAATCAATCAGTCAAGCAAATTGTGCACAGTCTAATAAACTCCACGAAATGCTGATGATGTCTTTTTGAGGTTTTCCAATTAAAAGTTTTTCCCCTTAAATCTTTATGAGTACTCCTGGACCTTTTGATGATTTGGCGCATATAACGACCCTGGACAAGGCCTTAAACTATCCCCAGGAAATCTCATAATCAAGACCAGAGTGATAGCTCTATAAAACATTGTGATGGAAAAGTACCAAATGTGAAGACTTTGCGAGTGCTCCATGTAGTAGACATACCAGTCCAGTGCGACTATGATACTATTTTGACAACTTTCCATTCCTTTGAAACCATAACTGAAATACGGATGAATTTTCCTAGAAGTCACGTTAAAATGGGAAGCATCGTTTTCTTTTGATAAATATGAAGATGCCATAAAGGCTAGTAGTAATATTAATATAGTGCAAATAAATCAGTCTGTTATAAAAGGAGCTTTGACAGATAAATTACCTAAAAATTTCAGTAGATATGTACCATCTGAATGGGTTCAAGATACCTGTCAAAAAACATCCAGAACTCACAAACCTCTTATATGTCTAGTTGCTACAGCTAAGGAGGAAACTTACAATTATTATTGGTTCTGCAAGTACCTACAGAAAAAGGTGGGGGGAAGAATAAAGAGTGGAAATATATCTAATTTGGAACAGGTACTGTGCTCATACATGCTAAATAAAAAACACGAGCACAAATGTTATCTGTAATGAATCCTTCTGGGCATGATACGATTAAAGGAATCAGACCCCACCTGAATTTTAGTTATGTCGGAGGTGTAATTTTTGACAAAGATTTATATGAATTCATGGAAAGTGTTGAAATGAGCCCATTGACAGTATGGAAAGTGAAAAAGACATCCATTGCTAATATGGTACTTTTGATCTTTGAAGACCCTAACATTCCATTTCATGTAATTCTTTAAAACAAAACAGTGTGAGTAAGACCCTTCCTTCCGAGACCTATTCCGTGTTTCAACTGTTTAAAGTTTGGTCGTTCATCAAGAGTGTGTAGGAATGCAAAAGTTGGTATAAATTGCTCACATGTTCTGAATCAACAAAGTGTAGTAATTGTCAGCTCAACCATAAGGTAGGTTAATGATAAAAATTGTGAAGCGTATAAATATGAACCGTCAGCAGTAAATAAAGCTAATGCTGAACATATTAGCAAAGGAGATGAACAAACAACAATTGGGCCAATAAAGAGCTGTGCAAGAGCTCTAAACCCACCACTGCTTACTACCACAAGAGGACCAGTGGGGACACCTTCTCTTGCAGTAGGTGCATCAACCCCTGTGGTAGAGGCCCAGGTATCTGAGTCAGATGCTCAATAACTAAAGGCAAGAGCATACACCACCAAAGCTGGCAAGCTGCCTGTGGTTGGAAATGAGTTTCTTCCAGATGATGAGGCTCACCCGTTGTCTCTTCCATCTCTTACTTTTAAAGTAATAAATCTATCACAGGCAGAATCTCTGCCTGATCTGATGGAGTTCGAACAGCAAAGATACCCCTTTTCAATGAGTCTCCAGCATTGGAGGATGTCGAATTGATCTTTCCAGAATTCCCTGAGGCTTAGGTTAGTTTCATTATTGACATCGAAACATTTTTGAAACAAAGCTTTAGTGTAATGTTTCTTGAAATTTGCGATCACCTGCATGTTCACGGGCTGGATGATAGAAATGGTGCAGGGTGGCAAGAACTTCACTGTCCGCCAATCAAACTCAGAGACTAACCGTTCCCCTATATCAGATGGGTGAGCAGGGGCGTTATCTATGATCAAAATTGCCTTGAGAGGTAAATTCTTCTCTTTAAGGTACTTTTTAACAGTTGCTGCAAAGATTTCTCTTATCCACGCCATGAAAAATTGCTTGGTCACCCGTGATTTTCTATTAGATCCCCACACAACACCTAATTTATTTTTCATTGCATCAGGTTTTTTGTTAAAACTTGGGTTTTCAGATTGATAGATCAATAGGGGTTTTACTTTTAAGTCAACACTAGCATTGCTACACAAAACTAAAGTAAGCCTACCTTTCATAGACTTATGACCAGGCAATTTGTTCTCTTCCCTTGTGATATAGGTCCTGCTGGGAATTTTCCTTCTACAACAGGCCTGTTCCACCACAATTAAAATCTTGATGAGGAACGATCCCATTCCTTTTCAGGAAAACTTCAAATTCTTTTACATAGTCTTCTGCTGCCTTTTTATCGGCACTAGCTGCCTCCCCATGCCTAACCACTCTATGAATACCATTTCTTTTTTGAATCTTTCAAACCACCCTCGGCTGGCCCTGAATTCATTATCACTACTGGGACCTGGCATTTCCACATATTATAGCTTCAGAAACACTGTCACCCGCTACTTCTTTTTCTTTTATCCAAAATAGCAACAATGTTTCTACTTCATCAATAGTGAAAGGACGTTCTTTCGTGATACCATAAACACGCTTAGCTACTTCGAGTTTTTTAATTTCGTCCTTATGTTTAAGGAATGTACTGATTGTTGATGTCGCCATGCTACACTGGATAGCCAAATTGGACACGCGAACGCCACTTTCATATTTTGCTATTATTTCCTTTTTCAATTCTACAGTCGATCTCACAACTTTCCTTTTCTGCTTCATTTCCTTAGCAGTTTTCTTAGGGCTCATATGATAGTTATAAACTTTTAAAATTCACTAAAAGCCACAAACAAAAAGGTTTTTAGTATTACAATATCTCTCGTTGTTATAATTCTGAGGTTTCCGTTCAAACTGACTGAGCTTGGCTGGTTATTATGGCCTCTGTTTTTCTCGTTCGCGGTAGGACGTCCGTCCGGTACAAGTATAAACAAGAGTGTACGAGTATTTGTTCAACAAACGGTACAAAATTTTCTCTAAAATGTTTTTCGAAAAACAATGTTCGACATAAGAAAAGTTCGACAAACGAGGTACTACTTTATATAGTAAAGCAGGTTGAAACAGCGTATCTTTTTTATATATTTATCTATTTCAAGCAAGGAGGTAATCAGAGTACCTTCTGTTAAACGCTTAGCCTACGAGCAAGGAGGCGACATTGAAATTTGTATTGGCTAGACGAAGCTTTTACTTTTTACGCCCGGCTGGATTTGCAGATACCTAAAACAATCACATCTAGAGTCTATTCTCTCTTTTCTGAACATTCTATGAATAGCTGCTTCTCTGTTTCCTTTTGGAAGAGATGGGGTTTCTGATGAATATCGAGAGTAGGCACTTCAATGATGCTCCTCATATGGCCCTGCAGTAATGATTCGTGTGTCGCTTTGTTTACAGGAAAGCTATTGTCTGTACAGACATTGAAATGAGTTGAGGGCTTACTTTCTAAAGTTCTCCAGAATTTTAAATGGCTTGCTGTGCTTCATTATTAGTATTTAAACTACCTAGTAGTAGTAGTGGAAGTAGTAACGAATGTTATATTGGTAGATGGCTAACAAATTAGAACTGCGGACCAAAATACGGTCAACAATAATAAATAGGAAAACCTTCAAGTTATAGTTTTCATAATGTGTTGCTTTATTCAAGTGACTACTGGCTGTTAAAAAAAAAAAAAAAAAAAAAAATCAAAAAAAAAAAAAAAAAAAAAAAAACCGAGAAGTAGATGGAGAGCTTAATAAGCAAACCTATATCAGACATGAGGATTGTAGTATTATTGAATATCTACTAATTATGAATTGAACTAGAGAAGAAATTTCAAATGATATACAAGGTAAAAAAAATGTTCTACAGAGTCAAGAAAGTTTTTTTTACGAATTTAGATAAGCATTAAATAAAAGAAGAAATAAGAAAAATCTAACGAGGGAGAAAGATTAAATAGAAAAGAAAATGGGAATAACCTAATTAGCCCAGGAAAAGAATAGGTGACGCAATATGGAAACACGAATAGCTCTGAAACTGATACTAATTAGCCTTTAATGAGAGATCTCCACAACCTGTTTATTGCTTTGACGATCTCAGGAGGCACATACAATAACCAGAAATAGCCTTCAAGCCTCTTCAACACCAAGAGACTCAACAGAAGGTTCATTAACCCTCACGTCTCAATACCCAATAGCCACACTGAAGGGTCGTCAACCCTATATACTCATTTCGATTACCTGATTTTTGCTATGACTGTTCAAGGACTGTAAGGAGAGCGGTTTGCTTTGGTGACTGAAACTAACTAATTACGAAACTCGAAATGGTCAATGAATACTAATGTTTGCCACAACATAGCAGCTAGGCTCATTAACACAAAAAGCATTATAGTATTTGCTAAAATGGATATTGTACTAAATCATTGCTCTTAACACATGTGACGTGTAAGTCATGTGTGAAATTCCACCTGTCACATCTTAACTGTTTTCATTCCCACAGATCTCCAATTATGTCCAGTCTGTACCAAGTAGGTCTGGGTCGTCCAACTCTAGTACCATCAGGACCCAAGGGGACACTTGTCACATACTATTCTCCTTCCTTCGGGTCGTGCAAAGGACAAGTCCAAGCTATCTCCATCTCGCTTTAATCATGATCTCTTCAACAGATGGAACGTCCTTCATTTCCCCTATTGAATCGTTTCTCACTCTATCCTGCCATCTGGCAGCTTTATTCTCAAATCGAAAGTCGTTACTCGTATTTCATGGTCTGTACTAAATAAGGAAAAGAATTCTTTATCAAAATTTCATTTACACACACCCATAGATACTTCCAAGCATCAAATGTCATTTCTTGCTGAAAAGAAAAATGGATTCATTCCACCATTCCCAGATTGCATCGTGAGCCCACACTATTTCATTTACGTTGAACGGTCTGAAGAAAGGCATACGTATTTATCATTATTCTTTTTTTTGATAATGGTGAATCTTCATTGGCTAATAGTGTATCACCTTGAATCTCTCAGTTGCAGTTTGGCGAGTTATTCGGTGATTTCTGTGTTGATTGAAGGTTGTTTGCTAACAAAGCAATTGTCTAGAAAAGCCTAGTGGCTTGGATCCCTTTCTTGTTCCAGAATTATATTACCCTCCTCCATGTCTTGGTTTTATTGTAACTGTTAATAATCTGTGTCTCTCCTTGTTTCATTTAGTATCCAGGTTGATCCTAGACAGATTATCCTCACCTGAAGAGCAGCTACCTCATATCTAATGACCTTGTATGTATTAAAATGTTTATTCATCCCCTAATCTTACTGTTTATAAATCTGAGTAGTCTTTGTAATCTCTTATAAAAGGGTGATATTGTTGTACTTTATATCAGACCGAGTAATTAGTTCAAATGATATGCTTCTCTCTCTCTCTCTCTCTCTCCTCTCTCTCTCTCTCTCTCCTCTTCTCTCTCTCTCTCTCTCCTTACTATGAAGACGATAATAACAATGCGTTTGCAGGCGAACAATCAAGGTTTTATTGCCAAAGACGACCTCTTACTGAACAAGTAGAACGCATTATGCACAACCTGGCTTACAAAATTCACATCTCTTCCCCCTAGCTGGTCTTGGCAAACTCATAAAACAAAGACCTCCACAGCCTCGTACTCATTAGCAAGTATCCTGTGAATAGATCCTCTTCCCCTTCCTCCAGGAGAAAACAAAAGAATTCTGGTGAATATTGAAATGTGAAGGATTTAAGTTTATGAGAAATATGTCGTGTGATTATGTGAGAATGAAGGTGTACTTTCATTACATCCCTAAGATTTTACTCTATATTGATAAATATATATATAGTTAAAATCTCACCTGTTAAACTCAATAAGATGTTCGTTTTGCTGCAAGCCACATTCCCTCCTTTACCCGACCTGCTGCCCAGCGCAGTTGACAAAGCAGAAGGAACTAAATTGACGCCGTAGATGGACAGAGCCACAATGAAATAATTACCAGAAAGATCCTAAATTATTTTGTTTCTCTTTGTAATCGCACACTGGCCCCCTGAAGCAAGTCCCCTGATCACTAAAGGAAATAAAATCGAATGTAGCAACCATGAGTTCTTTTACTGAACAGACATGACATTCACTTTATTTCGTAATTAAAAGAAAAAAGAGGAGACGACGACAAAGAACAGCTTTTATCCTTTGGCTGTTCGTGCTCCTCATTTCGATCAGACATTCCTCAGAAATAAGCAAAAAGTTTTCCAAAGGCAACGAAGATGTTTGGAGACATTAAGGAACGTGTGTTCACCGGAAATAAAGATTTCTAGTTTGGAAGCTTTTACTTTCTATGTCTTCTGAATAAATGTTGGAGATAAAAAAGAAATCGGGTTTGGGGTATGGGGGGGGGGGGGGGTGGGGGGCGCAGGTGTGATTAGAAATGCGCCAATGCAGTGTGTATGAGTATCTCATGCCGTTTCTCCCTAAAGAAGACGTAAGTGTCGATATTTTTGATTTTCTTTCCTGTGTTAACAATTCCCGGACTTGTGTATTTTCCGCAGGATTAAAGGGTCACTAGTGGTTTGCTTTTAATTGCCATGCATAGGAATATACGGCCCAACATGTTTCATTTTTCTCATGTGAGACTGTGTGGATGCATACCAGGATTGAGGTCAGTGTTAGCTGATGCTGAGCTAGCGATTTAAGGTCGAGGCGCAAGTCAGCAACGAGACAGAAGGTTCATCTCTCTCTCTCTCTCTCTCTCTCTCTCTCTCCACTGTTTTTTTCTCTTTACCGCACAATGATACAGATAATCAGCTGATGACCTTGACCTTGAAGTAGCAGGAATATAGTTGTTGTCCCACAGAGTACGGGAAATATTTTCTTTGGAAATATATAGTATGTTTTGGGATTGGTATATGTATTTTTTTTATTTTTTATTTTGGTGGTGATTGATACATTATTTTTTGTTTGTTGGTGATTTGTGAGGGAAACTGGATAAATATTATTGATGTTGTTGAGGTCAGGGCGAATCCTAAATATTAATGGTTCCTCAAAGATGGACAAAATGACGGACGCAAATAATGGCGGTCAAACTTTGTTGCATAAAGTCGCTAATGTTGGAGTTCGCCCTTTTCAGGGTATGGTAGATGGTGTTCTTTCCCAGTCAGTGCATATTTTTATTGAAGGAGTAAATAACTCTTTAAATGCCAAGGGAATTAAATGTGATGCAGAGGCAAAAGCCTTGTTGGATTTCGAAAAGTTTTCCAGTATACAAAATGCTGGTCATGGACCGAATTACTAGCATTTCTGAGGACAGCCTATAGTACAAAGGAACACGGGGATATGTTGAGAGACCTAAGAGGTTTCTACAAGATTAGAAAAGGTCAGAAGACCATGACTGAGCATAGCTCTAAGCTTTTTGACTCAGCCGGATAATGGATACAGAAATTGAAAACCTCCCCATGTGTAAGTGGTAATAATATCTCCCTTAACAACTTACACAAATTGTTACATTTTTCCCAGCTTCTACACGACGTCCCGGACGGCATTGTAGATAACTTTGAAGAAAAGATTGAACCTACATCAGATGAGGAACTGATTAATTCCTAAGTTCAGAAACGCATGTCCAAATGTCTCACAGTGGATAGTACATTTTTTAATGGGACTGGTCCAATGAATGCAACACCAAGGGATTTAAATTTTCCTTTGCCATGTTTTTATGCAAAAGTGGAATATAAGAGGGGACCTATGGATCCAGGGCAACAGTTGGTGATAATAATATTAGTGATTCAATTGTAATAGACTAGGGCACACAAAGAAAATATGTAGAGTCAAATATTGTGGAATATGTAAAAGTGCAGATCACTTTTGGCAGTCTTCTCCATCTCAGAAACAGAGGGACACAAGACCCACACCTCAGAAATATGAGGACTCCCCAAACAGGTTACTCAAAGGGGCAAAGAGGTCGGCGAAATTTTAGGAAAGCCGATCAACAAAAAGTGTACAGATGATTTATATGTGCCATTTGCGGCGTCGTGGGGGACGCCCCAGAGCCCAAGCCGATTGTACATACAATCGGAAATAAGAAGATCCCAGTTTTTATTGATATGGGAGTGTCAGTTAATTTAATGGACCATGATCTATATCAGTCCATGTTCTCCCAATACCCTTTGAAACCCTCAATGGAGACGGTGTGTGATGTGCAACCCCATAGATTAAATACCTTAGGTTTTATAAGAGTTCGGTGTGCTCTGGGTGACAGATTGTTGATAGAACCATTTTTGGTGATAGAAGGGGTTGCATTGGGCCATCCTGCATGTAGGAGACACAGAATATTGATCTATACAGGTGTTAGTGGCATCATGGTTGGGATACTGAGTGTTTTTACACCATACTAAGGTTAATATGGGGGATAGTGGTGATAATAATATTAGTGATCACGGCTGTGTTAATGAGGATATTAGTGATCACAGATGTGTTAATGAGAATATTAGTGATCACGGCGGTGTTAATGAGGATATTAGTGATCACGGCAGTGTTAATGGGTATGTTGGTGATCACGGCAGTATTAATAGTGATCATAGCAGTGACAAAGGGGGTTATAATGGTGATATTGGTGGTAATATTAGCGACAATAATAATGGTGATATGGTTAACAACAGTGATATTGATAACAGTGGTGATACTGATACTGACATTGGGATTATAGTTGATGGAATGGGGAGTACTTATATAAATAAGGGCGATATTCATGTGAATGTGGAACATGAGGATGGTATGTATAATGACCACAAATATAAAGGTGTTTTATTAGATGATGTTATTTTGAACCCAGGTACAATGACTATGGTGAAAGTCAAGCTGAGGGAAGTGAAAATGCCCAAAGAGGTATGCGTAATTAAGGGTAGTGAAAAATTAAGAGGTATCACTAGCACCATATCAGTGAACAAGGTATCAAGTACAGGGGCTATATGGATAGAACTGTTGAATTTTGATGATACAGTTATGAAATAAGGAAGGAAATCATTAGCTTCGACAAGGAATATATAGAAGCTGTAAGCAAAATTTTGGCTGAATTTGGGGATATTATGGCTTTAAAATGGGATAAGTTAGGGCTGAATAAAGTGTTAGAACATAAGGTGGATCTACAAGAGGGGACTAGACTCCTCCTTATTCCCACATACTGTAAACCTTACAAAATCTGGGAACAGGTAGAGAAAGGTTAATAAATGGGAAGAGGAAGGAATTATTAGACCCAGTGTCTCTCCGTACAACTCTCCCTTGTTGGCGGTGCCTAAGAAGAACGGGTCTGTCCGAGTATGCATGGATTTCAGAAAATTGAACGAGAAAACAATTCTTGACCATTATCTGGCTGCTTGCATACCAGAGCTTTTTGTAGATATTGGTGGACGTAGAATATATTCTTCAATAGACCTTATGCAGGGATTTTTCAGGTTCCTCTTAGTGAAGATAATAGAGAATACACTGGATGCTCATTTCCCAAGGGGCGTTTCGAGTTTACGCGATGCCTTCTGGTTTATTGGGTAGTCATATGACTTTTATGAGGTTGGTGATCACAGTTTTGCACGGGCTACCAGGCACAAATGCCTTTTTGTACATGGATGATATATTAATGACAACAGACTCGATCGAGCATCACATGAAAGTGCTTGAGGAAGTTCTTGGGAGACTTAGGTTAGCGGGGTTGAAAATTAAGTTAGAGAAGCGTGACTTCTTGAAGAAGCAAATTGCATACTTAGGTCATGTCATATCCAAAAAGGGTGTTAGAGTAAATGACGATAAAGTCAAAGTAATTGCAGATTTTCCTGTCCCTAAGACAGGGAAGCAAATTAGGTCATTCTTAGGAATGGTGGGGTTCTTCAGGAGGTATGTGAAAGGGTTTTCTATCATAGCGGCTCCTTTAACAGATGTGTTACGAATGAATATTCATTCTAAGACGTAAATAGGGAATAAAGTAGAAGTTTTTATAGGCCACAAGCCATTATTAGATCTTTTAATAAGCCAGATCTATCGCCTAAAAGAGCTCGATGGTTCCTAATAATTAGATATTTTAATGCAAAGCTCAATACATAGAAGGCAGGCATAAAGTGATAGCAGATGCTCTTAGTCGAAGATTTTATGAGACGGAAGGATTTCAAGTTGGGGTGGTTACTAGTGATTCTATACAGTGGGATATCACCCTCATAGAGCAAAGACAAGATGAGTATGAAATTTTAGCAGACGGAAAAACGTTCCTCGGGGTGAATCAGTCAAGAAAGGTTATAAGTTGCCTTTTTCAGGTTTAGAATTAGAGAGTATTCTGTTGGTTAGGAAAATTAAATATAAATTAAGGACGAGTAAAAGTAAAAGGGGTACGACACAGATTGTGATTCCGAAAGTCCTCATTCAGGTGGTTTTAGATATAGTACATCGCAAGTTTGGTAGTCCACATTTGAGAGTGGAAAAGTTATATAATGAGATGTGTAATAAGTATATTTGGAAGAATATGGGGGCAGATGTAGACAATTTTGTGAAAAAGTGTACAGTGTGCAACGCTTCTAAACCTGCAAATTAGGGTCATATCCAATACCAAGTAGGCCAATTCAGAGGGTGCACATGGATATCTTGGGTAATTTTTTTGAATCAGGGTATGGCTACAGGTATTCATTGGTATTAAAAGATGAACTGACGAGGGTAGTGAAAATTTTTCCACTCAAACATAAAATGGGAAATGAAGTGGCTGTGGCATTTTTCAATGGGGTCATTTGTAGGTATGGCGCACCAGAAGTTTTGTTGACTGTTAATGGTAAGGAATTTGTAAATAGGACCTTAGATTGTCTGGCAGAAGTTATGGGGATACAGACAGCAACAATTATTCCATACAGACCTGAGGCTAATGGGTTATGTGAACGAGCAAACAGAAAAGTGCTCAATGCTCTCAGGAAGACTATAGGAGGAAATGATAGGAACTGGGATAGGTATATAGATACAGTTAAGCATAGCATTAAGACCGTGGTCAGTGATTCTATTAAAATGTCTCCATTCGAAGCATTATTCGGTTGCCAGGTGTGAGGCACATTTGATCTGTTACCTGTATTTTCTCGTGGGGAAGATACAATAAAGTCATTAATCTCTATGACAAGGAGAGTCATGCTTGTCCCAGCCACAATCTCGAGGCTAAGACTAGAGAAATGGTACAAAAATACAAAAAAAAAAACAATTGGAAACCACTAGGTGTTAACGTTGCTGTTGGAGATAATGTATTCTTAAAAATTAATGTGAGAAATGAATTAAATTATAAGTTAGGTCCAAAGTTTGAGAGTTATAGCAGAAAAGAGAGTAAACAGATGTTTAGTTTTGGACGAAAAGACAGGTCTGTCTAGATTGATACATACATCAAAGATCAAGAAGACAGGAAAATGATAAGGGAAACATTGCACAGTTATAAATTTTGTTTTATTTTGTTTTTATAGGTTTCACAAATGGATGATGAAATGTGAAATACAGAGTCCTGCAGAAGTGTTATATTTTAGTTGATCAGTCTTATTTAAAATTTTTTTTCTTTCACTATTTTCTATTATGCACAACTGCCGCGATTCGGCGTAAATACCTGGGGTAATTGTGAAATAATTGAGGAATTTGGGTGAAATATTCAGGGCTTTTTGGTGTTGACGAGTTTTTGGTCGTGAGGAGCCTTGGTGGGGTTAATTTTTGGTGGTGATCTGTGGATTTATGAGTTAGTGGGATGGACATAGTGGTTCTCTGTTTCATTATGCTCTTGGCAGTGGTACTGGTTCATTATGGTTTTGCGGTTCTATGTGGAGGCGGTGTATTTTACAAGTTATATTCACCAGTGTTAATTTGGCAGTCTATGATTGATATTTCATGGTCAGTGGTTCTCTGAGGTTATATCCTGCAGAGGTGGTTTTCTTTGGGGTTATATATATTTTCCGGTATCACAGGTGGTTTCCTTTGGGGTTATAACAAGGATTTTTTGAGGATTAATGAGGTTCTGTGGTACCAGTAAAGATTTTTTGAGGATTCCCCAGTGAGGATTAACAGATTTGTGATTTTGGTGAGGAATTATTTTGAGGTTAATGATGACTTCGGGGTTTATGAGGTTAGTTACGTAGGGGAACGTGGCTGTTTACGGATGTTTGGAATAAACAGGTAGTCTGGTGCTGACAATGTTGTGGTGTCTCGGATGAGACCATTGTTGATATTTTCTTTTTGAGTTAGATACTCAGAGGGTTCTTCCTTCTGGAATTTTAGAGGATGATGTTCCATTGTGAGGAATTTTAAGCAGTTGCTCGTGAAATGCCACTGATTTGTTGTGGCGGTAACTTTTGTGTGATACAAATTACGTTTGGTAATGTGGTAAAATAGTTGAATTATTAATTCATATTAGGGGGAATCTGTAACTGGGATTAAGTGGTGTTTGCGTGTTTTTATTTTTACATAGGGGTTTCTTCTGGATGACGTGTTAATGTAGAGAGGGGGTAGAATTCATCTTGGGATACATGACAGAAATGAGAGTCAAACATTTTATTTTGCTGGAGATAAGTTGTATAAACATTACGGGGGTTTGTTGGTGTACTTATCAGTTGACGGGTTAATTTTTGAGTTGTCAATTAGCTATGAAAGTTTTTTCTCAATAATTTTAAAAAAGAGGTCAGTGAATAAAGACCACATATATTTTAATGAAACTTCAGTTTTTAGTAATTGACTATGAGGTTGGTCACAGTGTGCATTGCATGGGCCATCAAATTTGGATGCAGCTGATGGGGTAGGAGGACCCCAGTGGCGGAAGTGCCTCTTAATCATGTGGCAGGATAAACTACGAACTATATACCAGTAGCCGGTCTAGTATGTGCCAGAGGTGCATAAAGGTGGTGGCCGAACCATGTAAAAGGCACTGGTATGTTAATAGTTAAAAATTAGGTCAGCAATGGGTGACGCCAACTAGATTAGAATGCATAATGACACAGTCTCGAGTTATGGAAAAAGTTTAAAAACATTGGAACGAGGCAAGACAAGCTTATGCTATCATAATATTAGCGAGCCACATTGGAATTCTTGTGATTGTGATGACAGAAAAATGCAGTCGCGTGTGTACGTTAGTTTGTACACCATCCAGGGCGTGTTCATGATACATGGGACAACACACATATGTACGTTGGGATATCAGTGCAAAACAAGGCCTGGAGGTGGCGTTAAGAGATCCATCAGAAAAGGTAACGAGAAAAGAAAGAATATGAAAAAGTTCCAGTATTGTGAGGGGATTTGAATTGCAGGAAAACACTTAGTTGGTTCATGGGACATTTATCTATTGTTTTATTTCCAAGTTTAACAATTGTGATTTCTTTTACAGATGGATTCGGTTTGTCGACCTTGGCATGTTAACTTGATGGAGGGTGGAGTTGGACGGCATGCCACTCCACCCTTAAAACTAGAGTACCTGACGTGGTCGAGTGAGGGGAAAGTTTTATGTCAAGCCATGCCCACAGTATTGGGTCAGATCTCGATGGACTGATGACCCTTAAGGCACTGTGGGTATGGTGTATATCCAGAGGAGGATCCCAGGGAAGTTACTACTCTGTGTAACAGAATTGCTCCTCCCACAGTTGGGCCTCCTTGGTGAGAGGAATCTCATTTTGTACGAAATTAATTTTCTTGTTTTATGGCAAATCAACCAAACCTCCCTACGAATTTTTACCTTGGTAATGGACTATTCCCAGGAAATTCCAGTTAATGAACAGCAAGGTAGCATTGAAACTTTATTGCCATATAAACCACCCAGAAAAGATAGATATTGTCTTGACCCAACCTTGACTCACTTTGACTCCCTTTTTGGTGGTCGAAGCTGGTCAAGGTATCTGACGTTGGAAACGGACAGAAAACTATCTGCTCAGAAATTAGAAAATTATGTATTATATATACACCCTACCCCTGACATGTCATTCAGACAAATAAAAGATCAGATGTGGCTGATACAAACTACAACCAAAAATCAGTCAGAAAATTACATGAGTATAACAAACACTGACAATGCAAATGTAAAGTTAAAAAACATGATAGTATGAACAGTATACAGGGTACCATTGTACTTCCTGGTAATAATATTGAGCGAATTGAAGAGAATACGCTATTAGATTTCCTTAGAAAGAGGTATAGTAACGTACAAGACTGCAAAATATGTATTGCAACGAGTAGACAAAGTAATACACAAATATTGGGATTGGCAAAAATAAAGTTCGAAGGCCAAGGATTACCTTTGAAAATTAAAATTATGGGCGAATACAGAGAAATTAGACAATATGTTCTAAACCATTACGGTGCCAAAACTCAGTAGATATGGACATGCAAAGAAAAATTGTAGGAATGCATCTGTATGTGAGTATTGTGGATCTGAAGAGAATGCCATACTATGGATGTGAGGTGAACCTAAATGCGTGAACTGTGCGCGAAATCACCATTCAAGGTGAATGGAATGTGTGTATTATATGTACAACACAGAATTACAATTACTGCAAGAGAAAACAGGAATACCTATAAAAGAGGCCAAAGTAGAATTAAAAGTTAGAGGAAAGCATGATCCCACCAGAAAACGTACCTTTCCCCCTATAATATCAAACAATGAAACAAAAATGGAAATACAGCTGAACAAACCCCTAATACATCAATCTCCAGAAATGGCAACTACTTTACATATTCAAATCCATTCGAGATATTGGAGCAGATGGAACCACAAGCGGACAATACATGTACCAAAGAAATATTAGAAGAAAGATGTAATGAGCTGGAAATTAAAGATAAAAAGTGGGCTATAGAGAGAACTCCTCCCCCCCCAAAAAAAAAAAAACAACTATTGTTAGAGGGATATCTGTTAAATCAAAGACAAAAGTCCTAAAGAAAGAACACAAAGCTAAACTAATGAAAATATACCTTTGTCTCCTACAGTAATAAATAAAACAAAAGAAACAAGTACCCAGAACATGAAAGAAATGGTAGTGAAAGAAACCATTGATAGAAATGATTATGTGAAGGGAGAAGAGATCACTCCATCACCAATAATTGGTGCAGAAAGAGTAAATGGAAAAAGAATGACATACAAAAACACATGTGGCTGTAATGAATGTTTTATCGAATTGTGCAACAAAACAAAAACAGAATCATAATAAGAAAAAGTTTAACAAGCACTATACAAAATTTTATTAGCAAAGAAATAAGGAAAATAATAATTTAGACACTCATGAAAAGGGCTGTACAAGTGAATATCAATAAAATTTTACAAAAAATGCAAATTGATAAACTACAAGAAAAACCTAACACTTGAGCACCTTAACGTAATAGTATTTTCAATAAGTATATTATACAAAGGAACGTAAACGGTCTACAGACCAGATTACATTTGGGAGAAGTACAACGATTTATGTAAACTTTACTGACTTTCAAATATCAAGTATTAAAATGTGAATAAAAAACGATAATTATGTAATTTATAATTCATACAACCAACCTAATAAAAATGACAACATTGGTTGCAAGTCCACAATAATGTAGGATGTCAGAGTTGGTGGTCTTTAATAAACTGAGGATGAAGCTAGCACAAGGTTTGAAATCTATTAATATTTATTAAAGACCATCAACTCTGACATGCTATATTATTGTGCACCTGCAACCATTGTCATCATTTTCAACATGGAAAACTCTGCCCACAATTACAACACTGATAAACTTGAAGATCTAATTAACAATACAAAGGATATGGGACTGTAATTGTACAAGCTCAGATAGAACAGGGAGTAGAATAGAAGAGTTCATGGATTTAAATGACATGTGTAATATAAATGATGATGAAATTAGCACATATTTTTCAAAAACACATGGAATATTTTCCTAAGTAGTTTTAAAGTACAAGTATAGTTAACAGATTAGATTAGAATATAGTTGATGACTTGCACACCAGTGGTCATTTCCCAACATTAATTTCCTTATTACAAAATAATCCTGCAAAACACGTTCCTCACTATAACATTTATAAAGCAGATTGGGAGCTATATGAAATGCTTACAAGAAACATTTAATCATTTGAATATTTAAAACACCTTAATGAAACTAACAAAATTCTTGTTGATTTCATTAAAAATGCTGCTGATAAAGTAATACTAAACTCTAAACCCCATCTAACAAAACAAAAAGTCCCATAGTGGTCCGATAAGCTAACAGAATTATCTAATCATCTCCCTATTGAGTGTTTTATATTAATTATTTAAAACGCTCAATAGGGAGATGATCAGATAATTTGAATAGAAAGATCAGTAAAAAAAGTAAAACATTATCAATATTGGAAGGAACTTTACAAAAAAATGACTATATTGCTACTAGAAATCGAGACATTAAAACCTGTATCAACAAAAATCTGCAAAATCTAAAAAGGAAGTAATTGAAGGAAGAATAATTTCATGGATGAAATATATGTATCATATCTCTCTAATAATACTCCTCTGCAAAACATATGGGCAAAATCAAGGAAAATAAATGGTGGCCATGTTAAAACACTAGGACATGTCATATTAAAAGATGGGAAGAGAATACTTGATCCAAAAGAAATAAGTAATATAATAGGAAAAAACTTATCAAACTTATCACTTGAACACCCATGAGAAATGATGCATGTGCACCGAACACTTGATATATTATAAAGAAAAAACATAAATTTCGCTAGTAAAGTATTAGAAAAAATCCAAGTTGATGATACAAAAAAAAAGACAACAAAACTCGACCGCTATAATGAAGTATTATCCATTGTTATATTATACAATGGAACGTAAATGGCTACAGACCAGATTACACCTAGGAGAGGTACAACGGTTATTAAAAGAATATGAACCATTGGCATTATGATTACAATATTTGATATAGAAAAGGCTTATGATTCAACATAGAGATATGGCATTTTGAGGGTCCTTGATGAATGTAACCTGAGAGGCATTTATTAAGCAGATTGGGAGCGATATGAAATGCACACTAGGAATATCCAACCATTTGAATATTTAAAAGACCATAATGAAACAAAATAAATTTCTTTTTAATTTCTTAAAAATGCTGCTGACAAAGCAATACCAAAACCAAATCTCCATCTAACAATACACAAAGTTCATTGGTGGTCTGATAGGCTAACAGAATTAGTAAATATAAAATACTAAACAGGGAGACGATTAGATAATTTGAATTAAAAATTCGATAAAATGACCAAAACATTAACGACATTAGAAGGAACTTTACATAAAATGACTCCATTATTACGAGAAATTGATATATTATACAACAAATTATCTGCAAAATTTAGAGAGGAAGTAATTCAAGAAAGAATCATTTCATGGAGGAAATACATATCAGATCTTTCTAATAATACTCCCATGCAAAAAATATGGATAAATTCATGGAAAATAAATGGTACCCATCTTAAACCACCTAGACATGCCATATCAAAAGAGGGAAAAGAATACTTGATTCAAAAGAAATAAGTAATATAATAGGTGGAAACTTAGCAAATGTAAGTAGTGATGATTTGGATGAATACTTCTGCACAAAGAAAAATAATATAAAATTAATAAAGATAAATTTTGAAACAGTAGAAGATATTGATTATGATATGAATTTTAGGATTAGTGTTTGATACTCACTTAAACTGGAATGCCCACATAACATACGTGAAATCAAAATGTAAAAGAGCATTAAAAATCTAATGAGATATTTATCAAACACTACTTGGGGAGCCGATGGACAAACCCTTACATAACTGTACATCGTCTATCATTGATTCCTTTAGCGAAATATATGTTCATAATGAAGAGCTTTGAATGTGTTCAGGAACCTTTAATTCATCGCCATCCTCTTGTTTACAGGTTAAATATGGTGACCTACCTCTTTTTTCCATAGAGAGTTAGTAACGATGAAAAATGCCATAAGAATTCAGTTAAGTGATTCACCAACCAAAGAATTATTTGAACTAAGGTATGTATTTATTAACAATCATTTACCTCCTTTCCAATTAGATCAAGAAGATGGTTTGAGTTACTGAATATAAATATCCAGCTACCTCCAATAGTAAAATTACATCCTTCTTGGAATATAAATAAAATAAAAATGTGCACAAAACTAGCATATTTATCAGAACGTACTCATATACCCCAGACCACAACATACAACATACAATAGAGCATACACGCCGAAAAGGTCCACATTTCAATCTATACAGATCGATCTAAATCAGAGTGGGATATGCTGCAGTGTCCGAAGAAAAAAACATATCAGTTCCCTCTTCCCAAAAGTGCCTCGGTATTTACAACTGAGTTATGTGTAATAACATCGGCCATGAAAATAATCAAACAACACTCATTTAATAATTTTGTGATTTATGGCGACTCCAGAAGCGCTATAGAAGTCATTCAGTGTTACAGTCCCAAAAATAATATTGTACAACAGACAAGATTTTCACTCCATAAATTATATAATAATGGAGATGATATTGAAATATGTTGGATCCCTGCCCATGTAGGAATAAATGGAAATGAAGAGGCTGATAAAGCAGGTAAACAAGCAGTCCACATGATAAAAGCAAATGTAAACATCCCTACTAGTGACTATATAAGATATCTGAAAACAATATTGTAAAATAAATGGCAAAATGTCTAGAATGGAGAACCTGAAAATAATAAATTAGACAAATAAAACCGGATGTCAAGAAATGGAGTTCAGTATATCAGAGAGAGAGACATACTTATCTAACACATGGGCACTTGATGAGCAGGTCACGTGACCGTGCTTCGGAGTGCTCAGAGTGCAAGGTGTTGATAACTGTCAGACATGTGTTGTGTGTGTCAAAAGCCTAACCAGCAGTGACTGTCAACTTTTGGAAATAAACGAATAAAATAAATGTTGTCAGAATTTTATTTACGTTGTCAGAATTTTTTTTACATTTTCAGTAATTCCGATTTTGACTTTTCTGAGGAACTGTGGTTTAATTAATAAAATACAAAAAATAAGTATATAATAAAAACAATTTTTTTTTATTTAATCTTAATTTATTCTGTATCATACTGAATGACCTATTTGGTCCCAGTTCTTGGCCTCAGGCCTAGACCTGGCATTTCATCTAATCCTTCGGGCCAGCCCTATGAGCCCTGAAAATCAGCTCAGTGGTCTGGTTAAACTACTTTTATAATGGAGGTGACAAGATTTGTTTTGAGATGATCTGCCGCTTAGTACCTTTGGCAAAGTCATACTTATTACAATTTTATAGTAATTCATGGCTTCGAAATTTATTTCCTGACAAATGGCGAAAAGCCATAATAATTCCAATCCCCAAACCTAGAATGGATCCAAGTAATGTTAATAACTATGCAAATTGTTAGAGAAGATGGTATATGCTCGACTAACATGACACATTCGAGAGCATAACATTTTGACACCCACTCAGTTCGGGTCACAATGTAACAGATCTACATTAAATTATCTGTCTAACTTGGAGTACCATATACGTACAGGGTTTGAACGAAAATAAATGATAGTAGCTGTCTTTTTTGACACTGAAAAGACATATGATACTACTGGAGGTATGTATATATTAAAATCTTTAAAAAAAAGACCATTCGTGTACATATACCTTTTTTATCCAGAACTTTTTAACTGATCGTAAGTTTCAGGTGAGAACTGATGTTTTGTCAAGAACATTTCCATTTGAAAATGGTGATCCACAAGGAAGCGTCCTTAGTGGCACACTGTTTACTTTAGCAAAAAACGATATAAGTAACAATCTACCCACCGGAATAAAAAGTAACATCTATATGGATGATTTAACTATATATTATTCAGCATCTCGCTTAAAACATGCTGAGGGAATAATCAATAAAACTATAATAAAAATGGATGAATAGATATCATCTGTAGGCTTTAAATTATCCATAAGCAAAGCTCAAGGATTGTTGTATTATAAGAACAAAAAGTGGAAAAAGGTGAAGAAACAGATTTAAAGATAAAAAATCATATGAATTGGCCAAACTGCAAAATTTTTAGGATTAGTATTTGATACTCACTTGCACTGGAAATCCCACATAACATACGTGAAATGAAAATGTAAAATAGCATAAAATCTAATTAGAAAATTATCAAATTACTTGGAGAGCCGAGAGACACACGCTTAGTGTTCTGTTTAAAACAACAGTGCGGTCTATCACTGATGCGAAGTAGATGGCTCAGCTTCGGATGCAGTGCTGAAAATGTAAGACCCTGTTCACAGTGCCTTGAGATCATCACCAACCTCATCTTACGGGTTTGAATTTGTGGTAACTAAAACAACCTCCTCTCTCTCTCTCTCTCTCTCTCTCTCTCTCTCTCTCCATAGAGAGCTAGTAACAATGAAAAGTGCTCTAAGAATTCTTACAAGTGATTCTCCAACTAAGAAATTATTTGAATTAAGAGATATATCTGTAAATAACCATTCACCCAATTCAAGCTAGAAGATTGTTTGAATCACTGAATATGAATATACAGGTGCCTCCTCCTTGGACAATGAATAAAATGAGAATTTGTACACGCATGCAGTAGTTATGAAAAAGTTGCTCATAAACGCCAGAACACCATAAACAACATACAATAGAACATATAAACCGAAAAGGTTCATATTTCGCAATATATACAGATGGATCTAAATCAGAGCACGGAGTTGGATCCTGGCCACATAGAGATCAAAGGAAATGAAGAGGCAGATAAAGCAACCCACATGACAAGAGCAAATGTGTATATCCGTTACTGATTATGTAACACAAATAAAGATAGGTATCATAAATAAATGGCAATATATATGGAATGAAGAACCTGAAAATAAGAAATTGAAATAAATAAAACCTAATGTTAAAAAGTGGAGTTCATCATATCAGAGAAAGACATACACATATAATTCTGACACGTTTTCGTATAGGTCATACTCGTCTGACACATGGGCACCTAATGAGCACGCCACGTGACCTTGCTCCCGAGTGCTCTAAGTGCAAAGTGTTGATAATAGTCAGACATGTGTTGTGTGAATGCCCAAAGTATGACCAGCAGTGACTTTCAACTTTTGGAAACAAACCAGTAAATGAAATTTTATCGGAATCTTTTACGTTTTCAGTGGTTCCAATTTTAATATTTATAAGGGGCTGTGATCTAATCAGCAAAATATGAAACTGATTAAATAAAATACGAAAACTTAATAAATATTAAAACAATATCTTAAAATAATACTTGACATTGTAAATTTAAATATAACTTCTTAGAGTGTATGTATGGGAGCGTGAGTAAATGTATTTATTGTGTGTGTGTGTTCCTGTGTGGAAATATTCGCCTTTGTGCGTTTTTAATTTAATTTTGATTTATTCAGCATCATACTGAATGACGTATTTTGTCCCAGTTCTTTGCCTCAGGCCTAGATCTGGCATTTTAAGCTAATCCTTTGGGCCAGCCCTATGAGAGCTGACAGTCCTCTCAGTGATCTGGTTAAACTAATTTTATATAATAATAATAATAATAATAATAATAATAATAATAATAATAATAATAATAATAACAATAATAATAATAATAATATTAATAGTTGCTTACACTTTGGCTATTTTATGCCATCCCCTTTATGGGGGTAGGGTAGGGTAGGGACGCGGACAAATGGGAGTTAGTTCCCACTTGTGCCATCAGCGTAAGATTGAACATAAGAAGCCAATGATATCTTTTGAAGATTTACGGATTTCTTTTCCTCCCCAATCTTTATGGAAAGTAAACCTAAAGATTTAAGTACCCTTGGACCCCATTATGGAAAAATTCCGGCAGAGTTGAAGCTTATCGGCACGTCACTCCCGAATCTCCTTAGTTCCGGTTCAAACAGTGAAAATGCTACAAAAGAACAATACCCTGTTCCAATTAAAATATCAAATCCAGAACACCCAAGAGAAAGAAAGAAAAAGGAGTTGGCAAACTCCAATACCATAAGTGTGGAACCAATGTAATAGACAATAATTCTAAATTAGAGACAAGTAATCCTCCCACCAATACAGAAAAAAATAACAATTCTATAGATAAGCAACATACATAAAACAAGGACTGAAAAGAAACAAAAATTACCGACTGAGTCCTACATTGGTGCATTTTGATGACGTCTTTGGACCAGATAACTGTTCAAGATTTCTAGTCCTCAAAACTGAAAACAAAATTCCAACAGCTATACTAGAAAGCAAATTACTCAACATATATCCAAAACAGGACATGGAATGAAGACACATGAAAGATAATGCGAATGGTTAATCCAAGTAACCAACAATACAAAGGTGATCACTCTCCAAATTCTAGGGCTTGCCTCAGATATAGATTTGGAAAAGAATTATTATCAGTGGCTGTTAATGAACATATCAGCATTAGCGAAGCAAATCACATAGTAATGTGGGTAAATGTGTTGCTTTATAAATATTTCAAGTTGATTGGTTTCATTAATATATGTATTCCGAGGTTCAGGAATAACTTCTGTCTTGATATTTTGTATTAAATTTAAGTGTTTTTGTGGTCTTTCGTTCTCCCCCATGAATTAGTTTTTGCACTCTTGACATTATTTGAGAGCTATTCCACTGATTTAGGACTTAGCTTGTGGTTATGAACCGAGTTTGGTAAGAAAGGAATTTAATTTTTAGTAACGGCGGAAAAGGTCCGTTACACTAAATATGCAGTTGATGAATGCATTATTTCCTTTACCCATTCCGATGGGCATCGGCTCTATTGATTTCTCTTTTGGTGTTGTAAGACTTGATATACTGTTCTGATATATCAATATATATATATATATAATATATATATATATATATATATATATATATATATATATACATATATATTATATATATGTATATATATATATATATATATAATATATATATATAATTTCATATATATATGTTATATATATATTATTTTTTATATATACATTGTTATATGCCACAAATCCTAGGAGGTCACTCTTCCATGAATTCTACTTTCAAAAGCAACAAAGCAAAAACACCTGACTGGGCAGATTGGCAGATATAAACAGAGAGGAAAGAAGAACCCTACTTGAGCAGCTTCTTATAAATGAGTTAGTGATAAGGATGTTAAATTTTAGATATACTCCGATAACTATTAAGCACTATAATTCTCAATAGGGGTATCAGACGAGCGGAAATTACGAAGTAGAACTATCAGTCTCCGTGGCACTTCAACTTTACATTAAATCACAAGGTAAAGAGAACACTAGTGCCAGTTAGCAAGTAAACAGTACTATACTAGGATTAGTACGTTGAGGTTTGCGAACTAGAGAGGCTTAAGATTATCACTATATACAGTGGTAAAGCACCACCTTGAATGATTATCACTTTGGCACTGCACAGTGGCACCCCAGAATCTTCCTGGTGTTTAGACTAGAGTGGGTCCTGCTGGAGTCTGTCAATTTGGGGCACACAACGGAGGGCTGGCAAGGGGTCTGCAAGATGCACAGTAATGACACAAGAGTTCAGGATTATGCAGTGCCTAAGGCAACAATAGCAGTATCACACTCACGGTTATCAAAGCGTAATTTTATTCGACTTACACTTCACAATGGGGCGAGAGCATATAACAGGCAAAAAAAAAAAAAAAAAAAAAAAAACCATCCAAGGGATAAAACTAGAATGTCAAGTTTTTGGGAACTGGAACACTGGGAATTTAGCAGAAAGAGAAGATGGAGTGCAAGATAAAAGGGGTGAATGCTGGCAACCAACTGCGGTTGTCTTACCCTATCTCCTTGGAGTGACTGCTGCAAGGGCTTGAGGAACATCAGTTGGCTGTGGTGCTTCACTGTGGGGTGTGGGTGAACTAGAATTTTTCCATTTGGAGCCAAGTAATAGGGCAGCAGGTATGAGGAGCTCAGCATGAGCTTGACTTGTGACAGTAGCAGAGTGTTACTAGCCAAGGTGATGGCCCGAGATAGCGGTGAACGACATTGTCACGTCCTGGGACAGAGTGGTCTTCTCAAAGGCTAAGCTAGGGCAGGTGAAGGTCAGGAAGGTAGGCACAGTGGTGGCGGAAGATGGGACTAGACATCAGGGTTTCCGGACCTGAACCGTGAACCAGTTGTTGCGGGGGGGCTCTGTCATGTCATTGACTTCTATGGTACGGCATTGCGAGGATATGGAGTTCACAGAGGATATTTATACCCAGAAAAGGGGAGGGTATTGGACTTTTGTGGTTTTACCCTCCAACCCAACTGGAGTCACATCGGCGGCGGTTTCTTAGCTGGCAGCTTCCTGCTGTGATCCTGATTTCCCAGAGTAGTATTAGTGCCGCTGTCTTTGTCCTTCCAACTCAGAGACTCAAAATCCTGTAAGCAACAATTGGTGGTCAGTATCGAATTTTAGGAGGGGGGTGGGAGTGAGGTGCATGTGTTCAAAAGAGAGGATGACAACTGTAAAGCTGACAGGGCCATGCCTGAGGGCATAGCTAATGAGCAAGAGGTCGAGCAAGGAACTGACTGGGTGGCGGGGATGGCAAGTTAAGTCTGGTCAGGGAAAGATATGAATTCTTCTGCTATAATAGCCACGTGACTGAGAAGCAATTTGTAGGTGTTGGTTGCACTTTGTCCTGAAGGGATCGGTTCCTTTGGAGATGTCATGTAACAGGTCATTATCATCTAGGATTTAACTAAAGGGGAGCTCTTTCCGATTTTACGTTAATGATTCGAATGTCAAAATACTCCCAAGGGGGATTAAAGGAGGTATGATGCTGGGAAGGACCACACAGAGGTGGGAAATATGTCTGATGAAAACATTACAAATCCCACCCTTATGGTATAGGGGGCAGGGGATGGCAGAACTTGTACTTGCTTTCTTTTATTGAGAATGCAGTTGTATTAATTAATATACAAATGACCGTGTATATGTCCTTATCTGGGAATTATACCTGGGATAATATGCATTCTAAGGGTTCGTTTGTCAGTGAAGGGAATTTGAAAATAACTTATTCATTAGTGCTGCTTTCATGTGCTGGAGGTCGCTAGCTTGAGGTTATAGTAACCTGGGATGTGTCGGGGGATAGGGAGTACTGTATAGAAAGAGAATGGGGCTATTAGGCTGATGTGAATACAGTACCTCCAAATCAAATGTATTATTTAGATTTTGAAGAAAAAAAGGCATGCATCATTAAATTCTTTCCCCTCACTATCAGTGGTATTCATTGGACAGTGATAAAAGATAAAAAGAAAAAGAAAAGTAAGCCTAACTAATCTTCCTCCATCAAAGGTAGCCTTGCTTATTCATTGCACTTATCAAAGATTTCAAATGTATTTTTAAAAACCCCTCTTCTCCATCTAAAGTATTCATTAGAACCAGTTATTGACGTAGACCTAGTCATGATTCCTGGTTCAACAGTTCCATGACTAGGTGGTAGGATAAACCACACAAAAATTCAACATTCACAAATGAATGTTGCCCAGCAGCGTTTGTACTACTTACTTGATACGTAAGCCATGCGTCACTGCTCTTACCTAATAATTTAGATTAGATTACTTGCAAGAAAAAGAATCATAATCAAAAGACTATCGATCCACTTGCCTCATTCACATAACCTTCCCTCCCATCCCTGGCTACTGTGACCTTCCGCTACCCACCTTAAGCATGTGAAAGCAGCACTAAATGTTAACGATTATTTCAAAATAACCTTCACCAGCAAATGAAGCCTTAAAATGCATATCTTTATAAAACAATTTCTCCTCAAAATTACTTTTCATTTTATTCCCCAAAATATTTGCATAAATTCGTGTTACACACACACACTCTCTCTCTCTCGCTCTCTCCCCTTCTCTCTCTTCTCTCTCTTTTTTCTCTCTCTCTAATATATATATATATATATATATATGCATGTAAATATAGCAAAGGGGAAAAAATAAAACCCTGTAGTTATGAATCCTGACCGATTTTAAAGATGACTGGGACAAATATTGATACCTATTAGGTAGATACAAGAGGGAGGAGCCACAAAATTATTAGATTCGGGAGGTAATGCTTCAGTAGAAGTCTTATTTATCTGTGCTGATGGGCTCATGCCTTTGGTGTATGCCCAGGTAAGATATCTCCTTGAAATCTGTACATATGATCAGATCGTATTTCTTCCCTGCATGTTATTAGTATAAGCTATCTTTTTAAGACCCTGTTAGATTGATGGAATGAAGATTGTAATGTAATACCTTTGTACATACCAGACACATTTTGTGCTTTCCAATTCTCTTTTCCAGTGATTCTCCAGTTTGGCTAATATAGAATCTTTCCACAAAATGAATTACATTGTATTTGGCATGCACAATCGTTCATAGTGTCCGGAGAGTTCTTCATAAGTGCTTGGTTATAGTATTATCGTTCTAAAATACTACATTCCTAATTCCAAGGTTCTTAAGGAGATGGGGGATGTCTGTGAAATTATGACTGTATCGTAGTACAATTATTAATTTTTGATATTGTAAGTTTCTCCGCTGTCATTATCATAAAAACGTTCTTATTTCCCCTTTTAACATAGTAGAATTTAAGAACAATACACTGAAAAGAAAAGCGTTCTCGAATATACTAAAGGATGTGTATATCAGACCGCAATGCCCTTATTCTTGACTTCAGCGGAGGCTGGGAACAGTTTACAGCTGGATGGACTAGTACGCAGTTGGGCCGGAGAAAATCACCAATCTATCAGACATGGGCAGAGTGCTGCACTACTTTAAGTGATTGCACTCTAAGGGTGTGTGATAGGGTTTATGACGTCTGGAAGTCTACACCACACACACACACACACACACATACAAACATATACATACATATATACAAATATACATCCATACATGCACATACACTTGCTGTATAGCATATTAATATTTGCGCTTATCTTGCTTTCTTGTTGTTATCGACGTGATATGTTTATATAATTAAGCAAGAAACTCAATTAACCTAGGACCTCTTTGTCTTATATGAAATGACAGTGCCTTTGAATATGTAATTATAAGCTTTATTACGCTCTTTAGTTTGTGAAAAACATGCTCTTTTGTATATACATTATTTTTTCTAGTTATCCAGGCCAAGGATTAGCATTAGAATATTTACCCAGTGAGGAAGTAGGTCGGATTAAATATGCGATTGTCCTTTGAGCTGCTTTCAGTTTAATGCTTAAAATGCTTTGATTAGAGGCCTTTTTCGTTTACCAAAGTTATCAAATACCCAAAGGCTACTCTCTCTCTCTCTCTCTCTCTCTCTCTCTCTCTCTCTCTCTCTCTCTCTGTTATTGAAGTCTTGCAACCACGGTGAGAATGAGTTCCCAGATTTCATGGATTTACAAAATTAGAATAGATAGATAAATGATTTAATGAACGAAATGCAGAACGTAAATAAGTAGACATAATTAGAATAGATAGATAAATAATTTAATGAAAGAAAAGCAGAACGTAAATATGTAAACATAATTGTTAGGAATGATGAAATATAACAGAACACACACACACACACACACACACACACACACACACAGGAGCCCATAAAAACACCAAAATATAAAAAGAAAAGTACGATATTTAAGAGCCTGCTGTTTCCCTCTTCAGGTAGATGAATGAGAAAAGTTTACAGAAAAGGTGGTATATATACCAAGAGGTCCATCCACAGGCAAGCCAATTTAGGTCACCCCCGCTGATAATCTTCCTTTAATCTACTTAAGCGTTGGTTGAATGAAAATCTTGTCGATCTTATCTGAAACCCATGCTCCTTTTGAGATGTTCATTACCTGCCTCTCTTTTATTAAGGCCGATTCCATCATTTGACTCTTGTACCGGTAGTTGCTGCTATAAATTATATGTGACAACTTCCAGTTTATTCTATGGTTATGTTCATTTATATGGTTGAAAATAGCTGAGTTCTGTTGGCCATACCTGACTGACCGTTTGTGTTGTATTAATCTCTGTGGAAGTGATTTACCTGTAAATCTGATGTAAGATTGGTCACTTGTCCTGGCATGGGATTTGATAAATCCATGTTCTTGGGGGATGTCTTTTTTTGGACGTTAATCAGGGATTTGGCTAAGGTGTTTGGGTAAGTAAATGCAAATGGGTTAGATTTTCCGAGGGTCTGAGTCACCATCTTAATTGTGTACAGGTGTGGAATTTTTATTTTATTGTTGGGTGTATCTCTGGTCTTGCCTTTAGGGGGTCGGTAGAAAATTACGTTTGCTTTGTGAATTGCTTTCTCAGTTATATGGTCAGGATACTTTAAAGACGAAAGTTGCTTACGAATTAGTTCAAATTCTTTTTCCAGGAAATCTGGGGAACATATATATATATATATACATATATATATATATATATATATATATATATATATGTATATAATATATATTATATATATATATATATATATATATATATATATATATATATATATATATATATATATAATATATATATATATATATATATATATATATATATATATATATATATATAGATATATATATATATATATATATATATATATATATATATATATATATATATATATATATATATATATATATATATATATATATATATATATATATATATATATATATATCAGAGAAAAAGAAACATTAGCATATAGAGAGAGAGAGAGAGAGAGGATAAAGGCCACTAAAAGACACCGCGTGATTCTCAAACACTAAGCGTTTTTCAAATCTCAACTCAAGACTCGCGACCAAGTATACCGGAAGTTCAAAATCCTACAAATGTTCCCATGTTGTTACAATCCCGAGAGTCCTACAAGGAGCCCTCGACCGATTCTCGACACACCATTAGCTCCTTTTATCTGGAAACCATTAACATGGTCCTGCAATGTTTCCTTGGCTCTTTCAGAATCCTATTACCATAAACACACAACACCTTAGAGCCTGTCTGAGCCAAGCGAGAAAGAAGCAGAAAAAAACTCAATTTTATGTAAACTTAACTTTAACGCTGTATAAAAGTGTCGTATTATTTCCGATTTATTTTCTTAGTTGCTGTGTATGTTTTAATTGTCACTGATATATATAAATACACACAGACACAGACACAGACACACACGCACACACACACATATATATATGTACACATACATATATATATATATATATATATATATATATATATATATATATATATATGTGTGTGTGTGTGTGTGTGTGTGTGTGTGTGTGTGTATGTGTGCATAAATATAGGATCCAAGTGTTCTATTGTGCGGAAGATTATTTCACATGGATATACCCCTCAAGTAGGTTCCTTCCCGTGGTGATGAGTTTCATTTTTTTATTTTTTACCTTAAGTAAAGATTCAGACTACATACCTACGTTCCCTGGGAAACTGGAATTGCAGGCACCGTTGACAACTTCTAGCTCGAACAAAGACCATTCTTTAAACTCCCTAGGTGCCAATAATAGAGTAAAGCATTTGAAAGTTCTACCTGTGGAAAATATTCCACTACAGTGTAACTATGAGGATATCTTAACCTCTTTGAATAAAGTTGGTAGTGTAGCTGAGATTCGTATGAACTTTCATGATGCAGAGGGAAAATGCGAAGCTTGAGTAACATTGATGAACATGAAGATGCTTTTAAAGCAAGTTGTAGTTTTTGATACTTTGAAGATATGTAAAATCATTAGCCAAAGGAACCTTGAGAGATAAAGCTCCGAGGAACCTGGATATTTATTAACCTGCAGAATGGAATCTAGTATACCCTTATAGTAGTACTGGCAAAGTAAGAATCCCCCAACCTCCTAAATGGCTGGTAGCAAAGGCCAAGGAGGAGAATTTTAACTATTATAAGTTTAGTAGATACCTTCAGCAAAAAGTAGGTGGCATAAAGAGTGGTGATATTACTACATTCGGTAAGAGCTCTGTGCTAATTTATGCAAAATCCAAAGCTAAGTCCCAAATGCTGATAATGATGAAAGTTGGAAACAGTGATGTAATAGAGAAAATTAGTCCTCACCTAAATTTCAGCTATAGAAGAGGTGTTGTTTTTGATGGAGACTTATACGAGTTTACCGAAGAAGAAATTTTAAATGTGTCCACACCTGTGTGGAAAGTGAAAAAGGTCCCAAATGGCAATATGATGATTTTTACTTTCGAGGACAGTAATGTACCTCCCATATGATAATAGAGAATGAAAGCGTGCAAGTTAGACCTTTTCATCCAAAATCACTACAGTATTTTAATTGTTTTAAATTTGGACATCCGTCAAAAGTTTGTAAAAATGATAAGATATGTGATATTTGCTCTGCCCTAGAACATGGCCCATGCTCAGATGTACCTAAATTTATTAATTGTCATCTAGGCCACTAATCAGTTGATAAGATATGTGAAGAATCTAAACTTGAAACAACAGCAGTTAATAAAGCATATACAGAGCATATCAGTATTGGACATAGGAAGAGCCAAGAGTTATTCTGAAGCTCTCTCTACCACAAAGGCTCCACTTCAGTCTGTTACTCCTTCCTCATCCTCAGTGAAGGATGCTTTTGCCCCTGTGGTCCAACACTCCTCCACAAGGGCTCCACTGCAATCTGTTTCTCCTTCATCATCCTCAACGAAGGATGTTTCTACTCCTGTGGCCCGACACTCTGTAGCAAGGGTCAAATCTTCCCTCTACTCCTTATTTTGTATTATCTTAGGCAGAATCTCGGCATGATTTAATGGAATTAAAAAGAAAAAACAAATGAAGAGAGTAATAACACCCTCATCTTCTCCTCTCTTAACTCCAAACAAGTGTGTAAACTTAAATAATAGACATGATAAAATCAAACTGAATGAGTTAGGTGGTGAGAAAAACACTCGTTATCTAAACCTTACAAACAAAGTCTCCCAGCCAATAAGCATTCAAAGATGACCTTGAATAGAGGAATATCCTCCTAAAAATAGACACCTTCTCTTCAGTTTTACAATGGAATTGTCAGGGACTTCGTGCAAAATATAAGGAGCTTAAAGTCTAACTCTATGAATACTTTCCGTACAGTGTTTGCAGACATAAGGGAAAGATTTTTTCGTTGACAGACTCGCCGCATGTGTCTGTCATTATTTGGCTTCGTTCCTTAGCACATCCGTCATTTTATGAAGCTCATTCCCAATATCAGCCCTCATGATATTAGCAAATCTGGCATTTATTTCGTCTATCTCCGATATCGTGATCCCCATGCCCTTGGGCTGGATACGGACGTAGGTAGGCCACTACAATATTCCTCTCGTGATAAAACTCAACACAAGAGTATAAGCGAGTTGTGAAATACTTCCCACCAACCGAAGATATCAGTGGTAGTAATCACAGTTGGTTCTCCCGCTACAATACAATCAAAACCAGTCGGCTGAAACGAAAAGTAAATTCATATAGCCTTCGTGAGAACCAAGGTGCGGCACTGGATGGCATCTCGAACGAGAATATGAAGTGACTGAAATAGCCCTCAGTAGCACTTTCCCTACAGTAATGAGATTAAAAAAAACGATAAACTTCCAGCGATAAGAGAAAGAGAAGATTGCAAATAAAGACTTGTGAACTAATATAGCCAATAAAACCCCCACAACCCCCCCCCCCAAAAAAAAAGACAAAACAAAGATCCCCAAAATTGTTACTGTACAATGATATAAAACTCAAGTTATTGCAGATAATCTTCCCTTTAATATTCGCTACCAATGTCACTTTCAACAACTCCAGACTAGAGAGTCGCTATTCTCTCCCTTTTTCGTTCCCTTTCTCTCTCCAAATAGCACTTATGGACATCCTCCATTTTTTGCATATTGAATAAATAGTGTTGATGGCTGCCACTGGTAGCAAGGTGACGCTTGATGAGTAATAGCTTTTTTGCAATTAGATGATTTGATGCAGTAATGACGTAAGCAGGTTTGTTTGTTTTAACAATATTCAGTTGTGAAAAATCTTGATAGAAGATCAAATTTAGGTTTAAGGTTACCATCTGTGATTTGTCGAAGGTTCAGCAAAAATGATGTTGGCATATCAAAGTAAATCCTTCTTTTGTCTTTGTTTTACAAGATTTGGAAAATGAATTACTCGTTTTAAAATAGCATCTTTACTTCTTTCAGATGAGAGAGAATGTTTAGGATCTATAATACTAAGCAAAGACCAGAACACTGCCACTATCAAAAGTAAACCTTTTCCTTATCTGTGAGCATAATTCTATTAAAAATGCAGGGAAGTCAACAAGGAATCTTTTTTTTATTCTCTTCTGAAGGTTCCTTCAACAACACTGCTTTGCACCTACCACCAATGTTAATATCATTGACACTTGTAGAGAGATTCATTAAGGATCAGTTTCACCTTATTCCATTGAATTAATCTTTTGGTCGGAAAAAACAAAATTAAAAATACTTCTTTGTTCGTCTGCAATGGTAGAGAAAAGCATTGACAGTCTGACCTGGAGTTATGCCAAATTTTAAGCAAGAAAAACCAGGAAGTTTTTGTCAAAACAGCGAAAAGTTAAATTTACTGGCCAAAAATCACCAGTAAAGATTAAAGTACTTGGTGAAAATAGGGAAGTATGTCCTCAGGTAACAAAACCACTGCAATGTAAATATTGTAAAATTTTGGTCACACATTCAAGAAATGCCAAAATAATGAAATATGTGCAGTGTGTGATTCAGAACATAGAACAGAGTGGAATTGCCCAAATATTGAATGTGCTAATTGTGGACTTGCTCACCATGCAAAGTCAAAAGAGTGCACATTCTATAAGTACAATACATAATTAAAACTGCTGATGTGTAGAACTGGAATGGCAGCAAAAGAAGCTAAGCTTGATTTAAAAGTTAGAGGGATACTTGACCCAAGCAGAAATCCATCATATAAAAATGTATTGAAAAATAAAGTTGCCAAAATATCTGACCCTCAGTCAGCAAAAAAATTCTAACGCCTGAAATTACAATACAAAAAAAATATGCTGCTGTATCATCCTTAGGTGATTATGATCATGAGAGAGTATCTTTGAATGGAAGCATGGCTGATGATTTACTACCAGATCAGAGAGTAGGTAAAAAAAGGCGAGGCCCTGGAAGTGGGACCCTTTCGAAATAAAAAAAAGCCCAATACCAAAGCTGATACCCACCCTTCAAAAAAGGATATTGATAGTATTGATATAGAAGCTGAGACATCTACCAGTTCACAATCAATGAGTCCTCTGAAAACAATAACATTGATCATATATCTCCATCACCCATAATAGAACAAACAGGAAAATCCTCAACTCATCCTCAACCCCAACCACCAACCACTCTTCATCATTAAGCCACCTTTATTGAGATGGACTCTTCTTCTATTCTTGGTAAACAGGCAAGGCATATACAATCACGCAAAATAAAAATATTTTATCCACTCATAATAAATTAGGTGTATGTAATGAATGTTTCATTGATCAGGTAAATACAATGAAACTACCATATACAAGCAGACTCACTAATGTGATTAATAATTTTATCAAGTTTAAAACTAAACACCAACAGGGAGATCTAGAAAAACATTCAAAAGATTGTATGTGTGTACCTATACTATCTAATTAACACACGCTCATCGAGTGCTCTTGACATAGAATCATAGACTAAATTGGTGCTTACGCAAGACGCAAGAATATGGTTTTGTCTTCAACTCCGTTTCGTTCACAGTCTGAAAGAGCTACTTTATCTTCACTTTCCCACCTCAAAAATTATATACCAAGGGAGTTTGAATGTAAGCAAATTACAGTTGCCATATTCTTTGATATCCAAAAGGCATATGATACAATCTGAAGATACTCAATTATTAGTCTTACATGAAAATGGTTTATCGAAAATTTTATCCACCAAAGAACTTTTCAAATTCGAATCAAAATGAATATTCTGACACCTTCAATTTAGATTGCGCAGTCCCACAAGGGAGTGTTTTGAGTGGAACACTTTTTACTCTAGCCATTAGTGACATCGTAAAACAGTTATTATAGGGATGACAGAATAGCTTGTATGTAGACGACTTTACTATATACTATTCCTCAATCATTCTTCGTTATCTACAAAGAATTCTTAATAAAGCCATCAAAAACATCAACAACTGGAGTATGTCAGTAGGCTTTTGGCTCTCTTTAGAGAAAACACAAGCAGTTATGTTTTACAAAAATATTAGAAGGAAACAAAATCAAGACATAGACCTTAAATTCGGTGATACCAACATTCAGTTTAATGATACTATAAGAATTTTAGTTTTGGTGTTTGACACTAATCTTAGTTGGAAAGGACATGCAGCCTTTGTAAAAAAATAAATGCAATAGTGTCTTAAATTTAATCATAAAATAGTCTCATGCTACTTGGGGAGCTAGGAAGGAAACATTATTTATGATATATAAAGCATTAGTTTTATCCAAAGTAGATTATTGAAGTCCAATATACTGGTCAGCATCACAAAATACCTTGAAGTCTTTAGACTCTATCCACACTCGAGGCTTGAGGCTTTGTAGTGAAGCCGTGAAGTCTTCCCCAAACACTAGAACATTCGAAAGTAGTGAACCTCCATTATCCTACTTCGAGACCTTGTAACAATGAGAAGTTCTTTAAAGATAATATCCACTGATTCCCCATTAAAAAAAACTGTTTGACATGCGAGATATATTTCATTAATGATCACGAACCAATGTTTCCAATAAGAGCTAATAGATTATTAGAATCCAATGGTTTTGAAGTAAGTAACCCTCCAATTCTCCACCACCATGGATGATGAAGAAAATTAAAGTATGTTTCAAGCTTTATTATTTGCCAAAAACAAAACAAGATTATACTCCAGAGTGATATAAACAATATGCACTAGAACATTCGAAGTAAAGGCCCTCATAAAGCAATATACACTGATGGATCCAAATCTTCTGGTTTTGCTGCAGTGTCATCATGCAAAATGAGTCAGAATCTATTGCCAATTGAAGTGACTGCCTTTACAGATGAACTGACAGCAATTATATTGTAAATTAATCAGATAAAATCGTCAAATAATAAACTGAATACCCAATTTGTAATTTATTCTGACCCAAAAAGTGCCATTGAATCTCTAAAAAGTTACACAATAAGAACTCTTTAGTAAAGCAAATTTACCAGTTCATCAATAAATTACATTCACGTGGTTTTAACATTGAAATCTGCTGGATTCTTTCCCACGTAGGAATGCGAGGTAATGAAAAGGCAGATGAGAGGGCCAAGTCTGGGATAACTTCCCAATTTTTTTGCCATAAATTGTCTGCTACAGATTATATATATAAACTCATTGAAGCAATGCATAATAAAAAAATGACAACGTCTGTGGGAGAGCGAAGCAGCCAACAATAAATTGAAATGCATTAAGCAGAGTGAAACTTGAGCTGAAGTGATATTGGCAAGATTACGAATAGGTCACAAGAGACTACACAGAACTAATAACGAAACTTGTTTTAAATGACGCGCCTACCGAGTAAGTGTAACAAAAGAAAAAAGAAAGCTTCAAACAGCGTAGCACGAACCTACTGAGTAAGTGTAACAAAAGAAAAAAGAAAGCTTCAAACAGCGTAGCACGAGCTACGAGCTCGATTACTTGTTTCAGTGAACTGAAACGTCATGTTTAGAAACTATATAATTAATGTGAACTCATACTTATTAATGTTTCGCTCTCACTTATTACTGTCCACTCTCACTCACATATATAATGCATACACACATACACTAGGGCATTTCCATTAATTAAAAGGAATGAAAAATTACACTGTTGGAATATTAGAATTTCGTTTGAAATTCGCTTACTCATCGAATGGTCAGTGTCAGAGTTGAATGTGATCATGTATAATACCTGTCCACAGCAGGTTTGTCTGTGCTATGAGATACGATGTCTAAGAAATTGCGTCGCATTTTCCTGATGTATTTTACTACTACTTATAAGGATGATGATGACATGAAGTAAAATATTCTTGTAAGTTATTGGAAAATTAATATTTTACGATAAAACTAATGAAATTGAGCACGGGTTGAAAATGCCTAGATCAGGACCCATGGTTAACCAAAAAACTCCAAGATCTTGGGAAAAATGACAAGGAGTGTTATGGACTGTATGATCGTGTGGACGCGGTAAAGCCATTAAATGACAGATAGGTATTAGAGAAAACATTATTGAATGATAGGTATAGAAATAAAGCTTATAAAATGACGGATATTTTATAGAAATCAGTAAATTTGATGGTAGAGTGTTATGGGAATGAAACCTGTTAAATTAATGTATAAGGGTATTAGGAAAGTTAAGCCAAAAATGGTTAAGAGGCTGAAACCTATAAGAGAACCGGGCTTACTGAGAATGATTTATGGTGTCAGTGACCTGTAAAATAGGCGATAGTCTGAGGAATGAAGCCTGTAAAATGATGCATAGTTAAGAGAGGGTTATAAGGATAAACACGTGAAATTAAATATTTAAGCCACTTAAAAGACTGATGGTTATAGGAATTGTAGGATTTAAGCCAGTTAAAAGACTGATAGGTATGGTAATTGTACTATTAAAACCAGATAAAAAACTGATGGCTATAGGAATTGTAGGAGACAAACCAGTTAAAAGAATGATGGTTATACGAATTGTAGGATTTAAGCCATTTAAAAAAAACTGATTGTTATAGAAACTGTAGATTTTAAGCCAGTTAAAAGACTGATGGTTATAGGATCTGTAGTATTTAAGCCAGTTAAAAGGCTGATGGTTACAGGAATTGTGGGATTCATGGCAGTTAAAGGACTGATGGCCATAGGAAATGTAGGATTTAAGCTAGTTACGTGATAATGACTGTAGGAATGCATCCTGGAAAATGGACGATGTTAATAAAATGAAGCCAATAAATTGACAGATGGTATAAATCAGACCAAAGCCAATATAACGATGAATTGATTTTGGGATGAGAGAAAACTTTAGCTGTCGGTACACACACGCACAGAGAGAGAGAGAGAGAGAGAGAGAGAGAGAGAGAGAGAGAGAGAGAGAGAGGCGGAACTGAGTGCTGCGAGAATTGCGGACTGACACAGAATGCATGCGAAATGCAATGCTCTCCCAGGCGTAATGAGGCTCTTGTGATGCAGAGGAATCCTGCCTCGGATTAGTGGAACTTTCATTGGATGTTACTTCAGTTTAGCGAAACATTTGGTGAATTGTTGCTTTATATCAACAGAACATTTACTGAAATACTCGTAGTTACGATGCTTTCGTTAGAAGATAAAGAAGTATTCCAAAGGTTCAAATGATTAGGCCAATAATGATTGTACTGTCGGCCAAAAAACTCGTGGCAGAGTTTCATAATTTTTCGTTCACCTGCCTGACGCACGATTCATGCCTTATTTATCTATTTTTCTTTTCAAAGATGGATGAAATCATGTGTAATGACATTAAAAACAGTCACTGATATCTTTAGAACATTATGTTATGTTATTGTGTAAAACTATTTTCCATATAGCAAAATTGACGTGAACGAAACGAAGTGATAAAAACGTCATATCACAACCATAGATATGCATTACCAAATAGATAGGAGACACCTATCACTAGTAGTATCACATAAACATAGTCCTTAAATTATCATTTCAATATTAAGTTGAAGGTAGTTGAACTATTCCATTTGTTAAATTTTACAGAAAACATTGGAATCTCACAAAATGCTATCAAATTTAAAAACAAAAAGAAAAAAAAAACCGATATCTTAACAATGTGAACTAGGCGACCTCACTCTATTGCTTTTGATGTTATGTGCACGGGTATCTAATGTCAATGTGTCATTTATCGGTCTAAGAAACATCCTTCGATGAGCGAGAGAATTATTGCACTGCATTCGGTGCAAGTTTCTGTTGGAGAGATATCAAGAAAGCTTAATAAACCGGAGAGAATCATACATAGATGAATAAAATTGTTTAAAGGACGGCAAAGTTTAGAACATGGGCCTAGAGGTGGAATACCTCGAAGCACCACATGAGAGCAAGACAATACAGTAGTGAAAATGTTGCTGAGCAACATTCATTTGTGAACTTTGAATTCTAGTGCCTCGTCACGACATTGCTGAACCAGGGATCATAACTAGCTTTACGCTTATGACTGGTGTCTGATGAATACTTTAGATGGAGAGGAAGAGATTTTTAAATCTACACTTGAAGTCTGATAGTTGTCTAATGAATAAGCAAACTTATCTTTGATGATGAGAGATTCAGTTAGGCTTACTTTTTTTCTTTTTTTTTATCGGTGGCCAGTGATTACCACGGATAGGGAGGGACACGGTTTCAATGATGCATGCATTTTTTTCTTCAAAACCTAAAGAATACATTTTATTGGGAGATACTTTACTAACATCGGCCTAATCCTTCCATCACTCCTATAAGCCACCTCCGCTCCGCTCTCTTCTACATCTCAGCGACTAGATCCGACTTCTCACTACGAACTCCACCTCGTGAAAGCATCACTAATGATAACGGTTATTTTAAAATTCCCCGCACCGACAACGGACGCCTTAAAATACATGTTTGTAAAACATTTTCTGTTCAAAGAAACTTTATCTTTCATTCCACAAAATGTGTGCATACCCTCGTGTTACACCCTGTAGCCGTCAAAGAGCAACCCTTGATTAAAGCAGTAGGTTTTTCTTGAGAGAAAAAAAAAAAAAAAAAAACATGAAATAGACTTAAACGAGAACGTCACCTTTCCTATTTCTTATTCTTTCAGCTGCTTATAATATGCTTATGTAAGTAGGTCTAGTAGTTATACATGTGAACTAATTTGAATTAATTTCTATTTAAAAGAAATGAATAGATACAGAAAGATCATCCTAAGAAAGCTTTAAGGAAAGTAAGCCTTTCTTAATGTAGTCGTCAGTTTTGACTCCCACAGCTTTCCAAGGTGTCCAAATGAAACAGGATGATATGCAAGGAATTCGATAAAAATAAGAAAGAATTATATTCGTTTGATTTTTTTATAATTGCTTTTTGGACTTTGAATAGCTAGGTCTGAGTTAATTATGTTAAGCAATTATTAAAAGGATAAGAAGAAAGGCGAACATGGCTAATAAAACAAGAATAACGGGAATAGTCAAATAAAGCAGATTTATATATATATATATATATATATATATATATATATATATATATATATCGATTTAAATATTCATTAATATTACGTATCCGAGAGAGTATGCTGCTGAAAATAGACCTAGGCTTATCATGTGGGAAAATCAGAAGTCCAATTTAGGCCCACTAACGTGTCATGCAAATTACATTTTTTATTGATCAAAGGACAAAATTAGTTTAAAACTAAACATCGTTTTCAAAGAATGTTAACGCCTTGATGTATTATTTATCGGCTCTAGGAGACGAAATGACAACACTTCAGTGCAGTACGATATGTTGAGTCAAGACTCGAGCGGCAGCAAAGCCAACTTCAAAATCTTCGGAATGCTGTTACAAAGCTAGAGTTGAAAATAAAATTAGAAATCGTGGACGGTGGACCCATCGGTATATATTTTCCTTACTTTGCAAAATAATTATCTTTCATACGTTGAATAAGTCTACTCAGTTCTAATGTCATTTATTTCAAGTATAGCACCTTTGAAAGGAAATTTTATTTATTGTTAAGTAAATATTCTGGCACCTGCATATGGCAATATTTCCATAACGAACAATGAATTAAGAAACTACGCCAATTCTTTGTTGGCCGTCTGTACATCCGTTGAATGACCAATCAATTAAACTATGATTACGCCAACACTAGCTTGATGTATTATCTAAGCATCGGAAATGTTAAATTTCACTTTTATTAAAAAAAAAAAGTGTGTATGTGTGTGTGTGTGGCGGTTATGCAAGTCGAGAGAGATAGAAATTCGTATAGAAGGACTAGTCTCAATTCAAATTTGGGATCTCTGGATCAGGGTTGAAAAATAGAGAGAGGACAGAGTCGCTTGAGACTCGTCGAATAACAAATATTGGCTTGGAAATAAATATGGAAGAATAGGAAATAGGCAAAAGGATGAATATGTCCATATTCACTCGCTGGAAACCAGCAATCCCTTCATTGCATGGTTCAGTGTCTCGGCTCTCTTTCCTTATGCGTCCAAGCTTCAGAATTCTGTTCCTGACTTCACAATCGTATAGACACCATTTCGTTTCTTCGGTTAGCATTCAATGAACTGGTTTGCTTTGCCCTTGATTCTATCTTCTTTTTCAGCATGGGGTGTACATAAGCGAATTAGGATTTCTGTATCACTGGTCCAAAAAGGTCCTAGCACGGAATAAAAAGGTCAGCCATTGAGCGAAGGGAACTGTAAGTGAGAGCAACACTGGACATACAGGATCAGAATTTACTCCGTTAATAACAACTGATAAGCCGTGACGTAATGTACTAAATATGGTTTTAGAGAGAGAGAGAGAGAGAGAGAGAGAGAGAGAGAGAGAGAGAGAGAGAGAGAGAGAGAGAGAGATAAACCTGTGTTGATATTAGAAGCTGTTATAATGTTTGATTATTCCTGCTATCTGAGAGATGGAAAATCGATAAAATTGAATTTTTTTTACCAGTATGTACTTCAGCTGGATCGAACATTTCCTCTTCCTCTGTCCGGTTTAGTCGTGTCTTCATTCACAGATGGAATAGTGTCAAGTTTGTAACCCATTCCTGAGGTCATAGTGTCATATTTGAGAAGCTTCGTAATTCTACAAACAGGTGGTATTCGATGAGGAAAATGTTATTTCAATAAGTTACGCTACCAGTGCGATATATTCCGCACAGTTTTCGTAAAATTTACTTGTTTAATAACGTGGTCTTAACTCTCAACACTGGACAGCATTTACTTGCTAATGTTTTACATCGAACAGAATTTGATCGGTGAAAAGCAAATGAATTATTATTCTTAATCCTGGAGGTCAGGAAGATATGCATTCATATTTCTTTTTGTGTAATTTAACGAATATAGCACATTAGACTCATGAATTTCAGGACGAGGAACTACACAGAGAACATTTTTGGATACATATTTTAATGTTTCGGCACTACTCTGGTGCTATTTTTAAAATCGGTGGAAATGAGTCAAAGACATGAATATGATAAAAAAAAGTTTCAATTTTAAAATTACTAAAATGCAACGAAAGTCTAGCATTTGTTATGAGTCATCATGAACAACAGTGGTTACTTAATTGTCACGAGGAATTTAAACCTAAACAATATGTTGAGGGCTCTTGGTTTTGAAAAAGAACATATACTTAGCACGAGAAAATTAAATTTACAATGGAAAGAATGGTCATAAGATACAATTCCTTGATTTACTTACTGAAAAAGATAATTGTAAAATGTATATATCTATATACAGAAAACTTACCTTCACCGGACGTTGTTTAAACGTTGAAAGCGTCTGTTATGAAAAATACAAACTTATACCATCACCACAATCATCCCCCAACTTTTCATTATTTCAAAGGAGAGTTTATACACTCATTTTCAAAATCTAATGTTTTTGATGACTATTTTTTTCTGCATAGATTATTGCAATTATGAATTTTAATAAATTAACCAACCAAAAGAGGGCCTAAATAATATATTTCAGGCTTTCTTAAATAACTAAAATCGTGAACCACGCATAAAGAACTAACACAAATGGACTTGAAACCGTTATATAAATCTAAAATAAAAACATATTCTAGTTGTAAAGAGAAATTGCCAATTGGTCATTATTTTGTGCTCATTATATTATTTTTTTCTTACTTTACGTGTTCCAAATGTAGTTGGTGTTAGTATAAAGAATCCTTCCTGCTGAATCGACCAAACCACCACCTCGACGTGGGACCACCTTGACGTGGTGAAGGGCTCCTGAAACCCAGGAATTTGATTCTGGGTTTTAGTCCAAGAGTCATATATTGTTATATATTTCTTTGAACTAATTTTGTGGAATTTTCCAATTTTTGTAAAATTTATTGGACCTGACAAATAGATAAAGATATCATAGGATTGGGTTTTTATCCGAAGGTAAACAGTGGGAACTGTGATAGGACCATCACTACCCGATAATGCTTGGACCTGAGAGATATTAGGCTGAACTACTCTGCAGGATTGGACCATGGATTCCAGGGGGTCTGGTTCTGGGAATAGGACTCTCGCCATAAAGTGGTTAGGGTGGGATGATTGTATTCTAATAATACTCCCAGTCCTATGAGCAGGTTTGGCTTACACTTGAGCCACTCTAATCGTGTTGCGCCATCCCCTGGGGGATAGGGTAGGGACACGGACATTTGGAAGTCCGTTGTCACTTGTGCCATTAGTGAAAGAATAAACTCCACTAAAGACTTATGATGTCTTTTTAAGGTTTTCAGTTTTTTACCTCTATCTTTATGAGCAGGAATTGTAAAGATTTAAGTACCCCTGGGCCCTTTGATGGTAGTGACTCGGTACAGTTGACAACTACTGGAAGCTAATGTAATCACACTGGAACCCTATGCTCCAGTACAAAAACTTGAAAGAAATAAATATCGTTTCGATCCAACTTCGACTCACTTCTACTCCTTCTTTGGGAGTGGAAGTTGGTCATGGTTTCTGACCCTAGAAACTGACCAAAGAGTCTCAGCACTTAAATTGGAAAATTATTTATTGACCAGACATTCTACGGCAGAAATGTCGTTCAGACAGATAAGAGAAAAGACTAGGCTTATAAAAGCCACAACAAAGAATCGGTCTAAGGACTATTTGTTTATAACAACGATAGATTATATAAATGTAAAAATGAGAAAACTTGACACTATGAATAGTATTCAGGGTACTATTGTGCTTCCTGGGAACAGTAAAGAACCAAATGAAAAGAGTATTCGCTAATATTCTCTTAAAAAAAGACATCCTAAGGTCTAAGATTGTGAGGTATATAATATACTGAGTAAACAAATAAATAAGCAAATGTTAAAAATTGCAAAAATGAAATTTGATGGTCAAGATTTACCTAAAAAAAAAATGGGCAAAACCTGAAAAGTAAGACCATAGTTCCAAAGGGACTACAGTGTCAAAATTGTACTAAAAATGGACGAGCAAAGAATTATTGTCGAAATGATCCTGTGTGCACATATTGTGAATCTGAAGAACATGCCACACAATGAGAGTATAGTGATCCAAAGTGTATAAACTATGGGTAAGATCATCATGCAAGGTCCAATGAATGTATACACTACATATTGGTATGAACTTCAAGATGGTCTGAAGTTATTAAGGTTCTTTTGGACCTGATATTTCAGAGCAGTAACACAAAACGACTATGATCCTTGACAAACCAACACTCAAAGAACACAATCTCAGAGAGGATACACAAAACCACAAACTAAAGATTAACTATAAATTATTACAAAATAACTCACATAAGAAAAGAACCTCTCTGAAAACTGAGTGATGGGGAGAAAAGCGCACACCAAATCTGTCATTTCCTCAGTCTCCTACCTAACTAGTATGCCAATGAGTAAGAGAAAGTAAACGGTGGAAGTATGAAAAACACTTTCCCTAGCATACTCTAACAATGGCATAAAAGATAGATACCTCAATATGTTGAGTTCACAAAGCTAGACAAACACTAAGGTTATCCAAGGACGTCTTTGTGGCAGATAAATGCCGACGCTGACCCACTATTTTCGTATAATAGATGTCCTTACATAGAAAAAAGGTTGCTGCTCCAATGCATGAAGCAATAAACTAATATAATGATGATAATAATGATAAAGTGGGCTTACTCTTCGCCTCATGACTCCAAGGGCACAGTGCAAAGGCAAGAGGCAGGAGAATACAGAGCGTATCTTACGCTCGAACTACGGGGCGTTCACGAGAGCAAATACTGAGCTCTACTAAAAATGCTAAAGACTATAGATATCTACAGTTAGGCACAAAGTCCAAGCTTCCAACAACAGGCCCCAAGCGCTCCAGCTTTGGACTAAGGGTACGAGCACACGAGGTCAGTCACGAGTGACTCAGCACGATGCAGGTGTGCACTGGTCCTTCTATGACGGAGCCAAATACAGAACTCCAGAGCTAATACCACAAGGGCCCCTCGACAGCTCCGGGAGGTCAAAATGTGACGTGGCACAGATGACGAAAAGCCAAATCACCAGCTTAAACATGAAAAAGAAAGAGACAAACCCTTAAGGAGAGGCAAAAGACCCATATCCAGCTTTCAGAGAAAAATGCAAAGGAAACTGGCTTAAAAAAATGTAAAAAGGGCCGTCCAAACTGAACAAATTACTTTAATTTATTATAATATACAATACCGAGTTGAAAATATTACAAGAAAGAACCGTCTAAGAAACATTCATATTCTTCAATAACAAGAACAAATAATGAAATAAAAACCCTTACAGATAATAGCAACGGAACACAGGAAAATAATTTTCAAGAAGAGATTAATGCTTCAAAGAAAAATAACTAAAATGGTAAAGAATCAAGAACCATGTGCAAATGATAGAGATAATATTTTATCAAATTCATTTGAAATATTAATGCAAATAGCTGAAGGAGATATAGTCCGGGGCCCAAACCCTTGATTTTTGAGGAAACTGGTTTTGCCGGATAAAGTTTTTTTTTCTGCTGTTTCTTGCAGCCTGGGAGTAGCTCTTTAAGATTTAGGGGGGTGGCCAGTCATATCCCTTGAGCATTTCGAGATATTAAGCCCTTTCCATCTGATTATTGTTGGATGCGCCCATAATCGCAAAAAAATTATTTTCTGTATTTCTCATTGAATTGTATCCGCCTGGGGTTTAGGTATTTTCCTATTGCTTTCTGGATACTGATATTTTACAAAATATTTACTTCGTATATATCATTTCACGACTGCAGATGACATGATGAAAGCATTAAGGCCTGTCCAGTCTAGACTGGAAAAATGCATCTGAAGTAATATTTTGTAACCATATTGTAAAAAGAAACATAATTGAATCTGCATTTATTAAACATTTTAACGATCAACTAATGAATCTGAGTTCAGGTCTTTTTAAATTAGAATAGTTACCTTGTTTATAAAATTGTAGGGAAATACAATGTCACCTTTTAGCAACAGCCTGTTATACTAACTGCAGTTTCAGTTCTTAAGCACTTTTAAAGTATTCTTACTTGTTTGGTAGTGACAATTTGTAATGATAATTTGCTTGTTAATGGCTTTGATCTTTGTTCTGTGAAAGTTTCTTGTTTATGTTTCTATTTATTTATTTTACTTTGTACCCCGAAGAAGTGTACGCAATACACGAAAGCGCTTGGTACCTGGTCTTTGATTCTTCAACTTTCATGTGGCTATTTACGTATATATACAATATATATATATAGATATATATATATATATATATATATATATATATACATATGTATATTATATATATATATATATATATATATATTTATATATATATATATATATGCATGTATATCTGGAGAGAGAAACAGACAGACATAGACAGATATATACATACATACACACACACACACACACACACACATATATATATATATATATATATATATATATATATATATATATATATATATATATATATATATATCTAGAGAAAGAAAGATATACATAAGTAAAAATAAAATTTAGGGGTATTTAAGGGCAACTCGGTACACTTCCTCACCTAAACTTGTCAATACCACATAACTGTAAACACTCAGTATGCTTATAAACAACAACCATCAGACTGTAAACTGAAGATTTTATGCATAAGGCCATTATCTACATTTTTCCCCATATTTGTAATAAAATGCATTGCATAAATCTACTTTGAAAATATGTACAACCCCTTCTTTTTTTCTCTCTATTAAATGACTCAGATAAGCAGGTAGGTACCCTGCGTGTGTTTTACCCACAGCTACATGGTTTTAAGACCATTAATATACTTTTATATAAGAACTTCCTTATAAGTTATTACCATATTGTATGACTATACACAAGATAAAAATGTGTATGTGCGATTCAGCGCTGCCATTACAGCGCCGACGATTCAGCTCGGCTATTTCAGCGCCAAAAATTTCGGCGACAGCCGTCTGAGCGCCAGAATAAATTCCAACTCTCTCTCTCTCTCTCGTGAGGCTCCCATATTTTTTGGAAGGCTCTTTCATCTCTTTGTCTAAACCCGCGGTTGAGAGTCATCAATAAGTTTGCATAATTTCATCACCAACATGTGATGTTTTTAATGATTACAGTCGCTTTACTGAAATCTTAAAGGAAAAACGACTTTCTGTCTAGTCAGTTGTTGACCTTGATTTATAAAGATAGAATTTCACTGCTAAATTTAATAGTACTTTGTAAACCATGAAGCAAAAAATTCAAAGTCAGAGAGAACGAGGGAAATTCTGCCATGATGGATACATATATAGGTTTGATAATAAAAGCAAGACGTAAGCAAATGTGAAGTTCTGGAGATGTCATGAAGACGGTAGATGTGCTAGAATTTATACATTAGGAGAAGCAGTTGTGAAGAAGATTAATGATCACACCCATCCGCCATCTGCAGAGAGAGCTGAGAGCACTTACGAAGTACCAAGTACTTTACTCAACAAATCTCTGAGAGTTGCTGAAATACAGAAAGACAGACGAAAGAATATTAAAAATTATATCGCTATGGCAACAGAAATGAGGTCGAGTATTTGCAAGCTATTGCGCGTAACTTATGAAACTAAGTTTCCTGAAATTTGTATTTTGGACTATTTCTAACTTCTCTACTTATTCATATATTAGAATCAGTATGCGTAATTTTAATCAATAAAATAATTTGATTCCTGGAATGTTTCGTTTAGATATGTGTATTTTTGTGTTAGAATCAATATGTGCGCAGTTTCATTTATGAGATATTTTGATTCCCCGAATGATTGTTCCGAACCTTTTCCTTTATTTATGAAATTATTACTATCATAATTAAAACAGTTATGTATCTTTTTGTATACCTTTGGCGCGGAAACTGCTCTCGCTGAAATTTTTAGCACTGAATGTCTTGGCGCTGAAACGGTCGCGCTGAAGTGTCGTCGTTAACTGGCGGCGCTGAAATGGGGCTACCCCGGCTATAGTAGATTCACATCAACCGTGCATCTGATGTCTAGGCCAGTCCCTTACGACGCTCCTGATTGGCTGTTGATAAGCCAATCACAGGGCTGGAAAGTCTCAGTCTCTCTAGAGAGACTGAGAGTTTCCAGCCCTGTCATTGGCTTATCAACACCCAATCAGGAGTTCAGTCTCTCTCGAGAGACTGAGAGCTTCCAGCCCTGTCATTGGCTTATCATCCCCAATCAGGAACGTCGTAAGGAACTGGACAAGACATCAGATGCACGGTTGATGTGAATCTACTATAGCTCATAATATCCATATGCAAAAGTCAAATAGGCTATTACAGCTGCATTTAAGGTAAAGCTGGTGGTAATGAAACTGTTATTTTATTTACTGAAACCATTTATACTGTATTATTATACTGATATATCATCTTCGTTATAAGTACACAAAAATTATTGTCCCGCCATCTGTAATATTTACATTCTTAGAATCAGCTGATTCAGCCAACTAATAAAAGATTTAGGAAAATACTTTTCCAGTTGCTAAAAGAAGCACTAGTATTAATATAATTGTTATTCTTATTTTTGTACATGATTATAAAGTGGTATTCAAAAGTAAACTAACATACCCTATGAAGTAGAATCCCTCATAATCACAAAACAACTGTTCCCCGATTCATTTGTTTATCTATGTAAATGTACCTCAGTTGTTCTCTCTCTCATCTCCTCTCTCTACACTAGAGAATATGTTATCTCTGTTGGTATTTCATCTCTAATCATTGTAGAAATGTTTAAAATGCGAATTTCATATGTAGGTAAGACAACCCAAAACAGTCTGTAACAAGATCACCGACAGCTGCAATGCGTGCGTGGTTCTCCTTTGGTTTGTAAAAATAAAGCAAATGAACATACAGTAAAGATATAAACGAGAATACTGCAGCAAAAAATATAAATAAAAAAGTGAAGGAGTGTATGTGTGTGTGTTACTATGCTTAGACTTCGATGTAAACATACTTCAGTTATTGCTCTCTTTCTCTCTCTCTCTCTCTCTCTCTCTGTCTCTCTCTCTCTCTCTCTCTCTTTAAGAGCTTAAATGAAAGCTAGACGGATCATTAGTTGAGTTGATTTGAATATAGAATTTAGGCCAAAGGTCATTCAGCGCCGAAATGGAAATAGACAGTAAAAGGTTTGAAAGGTGTAACAGGAGAAAAACATGAATCAAGTGTTAGAAGAGGGTAGATGAAAGAGAATATGAAAGGTGGTACAGTAAAAGGAACGAAAATGATTGCAGCTAGGGGCCGAAGGCACGCTGCAAAGAACATTAAGTAATGCCTGCAGTGCATCGCATGAGGTCCACTGACGGCGCTACCCCCTTACGGGGGAACAGATCATTAGGACACTGTGAATGAATAGTAAAACCTGCTCCTAGAGATAAGTGAGCACATGATGTCTAGTCGGATGGACTATTGACTTTGGGACATCCTCATCCTTGAACTCTCAATATTGTACATATCCTTCGATAAAATGCATTTAATTGTAACAAAATCATAAAACCTATCTAGTGAGGTCTAAAATTGCACCCCAGCTCCACCCACCTTCCTAAACAACTCCCTTCTCTGAGCCATACTCTACAACACATAGCCTTACTGCCCCTCCTCTCCAATGGCGCCAAGATGGAAACTTCTCGATGGTTCCCCCTCGACCCCGCCCTCCAAAACCCTTCTCAGTTAGTCTGAGCGTAGGCAGTGTTACCAATATCTTTTTCAGGCCATGCAGTATAGCCAACTAACAGAGGATGGTTTTTATCAAATGTTTTGAAACTTGTAAATATCATCAAATATCTTGAGGGCTTTCATCCCTGTTCTGGGTGTGGCAGATAATGATGGCGATCAGGATAATTGAGTGAATATTGTACATATACATATACACTATATATATATATATATATATCTATATATATATATATATATATATATATATATATATATATATATATATATATATCACACATATATATATATATATATATATATATATATATGCATATAATATATTTATATATATGCTAGATATAGAGTAAATAAATAAAAGCATAGAATTGAAAATGTTTTCTGCTGAATGATATAACTGTTAAAACAATTATTGATAAACAAAAACTTTCGGCAATAATTTTGAGGATAAATTGTGATTTAAGGAGAACATTTGTTTCCGATTTGGCATCGGCTTAAAGCACCTTCTCTCTCTCTCTCTCTCTCTCTCTCTCTCTCTCTCTCTCTCTCAGAATGTTGGAAACAACGTAATAGTAATTATTCGATTTGTAGAAAAACGACAGAATCCCATATTTACACGAGGTAAGAAATGAATAAATATTAAATCATTCAGACTAAAGCCTCTTGAAATACGACAGCCCTTACTCACTACGACGCCCATGCAGTTATGGCGAAACCTATAAATCCTAGGAATATTCCAATTTCCTTATCGTCCCGAGAGAGTCCTACAGAGATCCTGCAACCGAGGTCCCACACACCATTAGCCCCTCTCATCTGGGAACCCATTAACACGATCCTACGATGTGTCTTCGGCTCTCCCAGAGTCCCATTACCATAAACACACAGCATCCCCGAGTCTCTTAGCGCCCCGCGAGGGACAGGCTGAAAAAAAAACCCTTTTATTCTATCAAAGGTTCAGAGAAGGTTTTATGAAGCGTTAAAGTACTTACTGGATTTATAATTCCGAGCTGCCTCGTATTTATGAAGCGAGATACTCATTTTTTAAATTTTCAGTTTCACTTTTCGTTATTTATGCACTTTTATCCTTGTTCATATACAGGTATTCAGCTCCGTGGAAGACGTCTGTATGGTAATAATTAACAAGTCTCCACCATTTGTTATGGAACACTTTTATAACATTCTGTTGGGTATCATAGTTACTCTACAAACAGAAAGTTCTTCGATTTGATTCATTGCTTGATAAAACAAATTGCTGTACAAAAATCTACAATGGTTAAAAAATAAAAAAATAATGAAAATTAATACATACATACATACACATCTACTATATATATATATATATATATATATATATATATATATATATATATATATATATATATTTTATATATAATACACACACACACACACACACACACATACACACACACACACACACACACACATATATATATATTGTGCTTGTGTGTGTTTTTGTATAGTTTTGAAGAGAGAAAGGGACCCGTTGAAAAGAGGAAGAGAAGACCGGTGCCAAAGAAAAGAATGATATTTCCTCACTAGATCTTCATTTGCCGTAGTCTCCCTTATGTTGGGGAGTCTCCCTCTCCCCACCTTCGTCTCCTATCGTTCCTTTAATCTCATTTCTTGGAGGAAATTGTTATTGAAGGCTTTTGCAGGCAGTCCAGCGTCAAGACGCTGCCAAATGCTCTTTCCAGAAGCCAATTCGTGTCACACACTTGACTTTTTCTAAGAATGACTGTGTTTCGAGGTCTTCAGTTTGTCTTTCTGGTGTTTTGATTGATTTTCCTTTAACAAGGGATGGCATCGCCGTAAATGCAAAGACAGTTGCCACTTCAATAGTGAGGTTAAAATGAATAAGAATATTGGAGATAAAATTATAACTATACTGTTGAATATACACACGAAGTCCTTAAATTTTCTGTACAGCTGAATGAGGTTGGCTTAGCGGCTGAAATTATTACTATTAGTCTTAAACATTCATACAAAGAAGTAGAAGAAGAAGAAGCACGCTGATGGAGTGGAGACGTTCTCAAGCGTATAATTCCACAGTTCCACAAAATATATTTAAGCTTGTGAGTCAGTCTACTTTTACGATTAAAATATTTTTGGCGTTTCCTTAGTTTACTTATAAGAAAATGCCGGTCGTTAGATGGCTATGTGTTGTAATCATGTTTTTAGATACAAAACTGACCGTTGCACTTTCACATTTCATTAAAATGTTATGTAGGCAGAGTGGAATTCAGAACCCACGTTAATAGGCTTCTCTGAAATTAAAATTGACTGCCGTAGTTGAGTGAATAATGCTTTGTCTGTCATTGTGATCCATTGTCTATTCATTACGAGTCAGGGTTTATGCTGGGAATAACACATATCTTGATATATTTTTTTCAGTCGTTATTAGACCTGTATATCCTAATGTCCGTATCTAGCGCAGACACGGAGTAGAAGTGAAAACGAATCTAAGCAGGTGGGTGATGAGGATTATCTCGTCGCGGCCCTTTGGTCTTAGTTATGATGAAATGCATACACTGATGGAGTACTGGTCCCAACTTAGTCTTTCTTTCGACTTCGCGACGTCTCAAGTTCCTACTTTCAGTAAAAGTTCATCACTTATACTCTGTTTTTTTTTTTTCATCTGTCCATCCGCCTGTGGTGTTTTTGTATGGTAACACTGCGTCCCGGGCTTTAGATAGCTACATTCAGCTTACATTCAACGATTATAATAATATCCTATTTCGAATATTAGCGGTGTAATTCGCATACAGTAAATTATTAAAACACTTTTCAGTTGCAAATGTACACCCAGATATCTTTTTATTTACCTAAAACTTACAAATAGCGTAACTATCTAAAGCCCGGGACGCAGTGTTACCATACAAAAACGCCACAGGCGGATGGACAGATGAAAAAAAACAGTATAGGTAATCGGGGCATTCTGAATTCTGGGGGGGAAATTGTCCCTGCCGTTCCGTTCCTCCGTATTGACTGCAAGGCTATTCCCATGTGTGACGAGACCGATACTACTTGCATTACAAGAGAGAGAGAGAGAGAGAGAGAGAGAGAGAGAGAGAGAGAGAGAGAGAGAGAGAGAGAGAGAGAGAGAGAGAGAGAGAGAGAGAGAGAGAGAATCAGCAGTGGAACTAACAGTCCGAGAGTTGCTAGCCTCCACAGAGTGCATGAGAGATTTCATGTCCTTTAGAGTGTAATGAAGCTTCGGGGAGTAGGAGTAATTGTTCTCCTTCAAGCTCGGCGGAACATTTGCAGAAACGTCAAGTACGGAGAAGCCACAACCGTTGAGGACAACAGTATTCCTACGCGAATTGTGTTGAAATAAATAGAATACATCACAGAGATTAAATGTATAACTCTATGAAGGATTTTGCAATTTTAAGTTTTTAATCCAACGATAAGACTGTAGAATATTGATAACAGGCGAGAAATCTCAAATCAAGTTTTTGTCAAATAATAACAGCTGTTTGGAGAATAGGGAGGGAAATTCGTCGCAATTGTCTGGAAGAGAAGCTTCAACTAAGGCTTGGAATCAATCACGGGTTGTTACTTTCAGAAATTTGAAAAAGCAGATAAACAAAATCTTAAGTGAGACTGGGAATCCCAAAGGATGGTCAGGAAATACAAGGAAGAACAAGTAGAAAATGCGCCGCGGCCCATGAAAATTTCAGCCACTGCCCGTTGGTGGCTTGTGTTGTTGGCACCTATAGTGGTTTCAGACGCACGATCATAGCTAACTTTAATCTTAAATTAAAAAAAAAAAAAACTACTGATACTAGAGGGCTGCAATTAGGTACGTTTGATGATTGGAGGGTGGATGATCAACTTACCAATTTGCAGCCCTCTAGCCTCGGTGGTCTTTAAGATCTGAGGGCGGACAAAAAAAAAAGAGCGGACGGGCAGACGAAGTCACCTCAATAGTTTTCCTTTACAGGAATCTGAAAATGGAAGGAATGTCTAGTATAAATACGAATATAAGCAGAGTTGAACCCGAAACGTACTCAGAATAAATCAGTAATCTTTGCATGGTTGCGTTCCTGTTTCTTTCATCCTGCTGCCAGAATTTTGAAATTTCTTCCTGTCTCTGTGTTCCTCAACTCCTCTTTTAAAAGGCAGATTCTTAAATCCCTTCAAGGTTAAACCCTGTTTTTCGTGTTTGTGGGTATGGGTTACTGATAGAAAAGTGAGCAGATTTTACTGTCATCAACAAACGACAAGATTAGAGAAACAAAATACTAGAAATAAGCTCCTAGGAAGTAAGAGAGCAAAACTGTATTTAGGTAGATGAAGTCACAGACGAAATCTTAAAGCTGTGTTAAAGCTGACGTTGTCGTGTTAGTATCACTATACTCTGTTTTTTTCCATCTGTCCATCCGCCTGTGGTGTTTTTGTATGGTAACACTGCGTCCCGGGCTTTAGATAGTTACGCTAAGTGTAAGTTTTAGGTAAATAAAAGGATATCTGGGTGTATATTTGCAACTGAAAAGTGTTTTAATAATTTACTGTATGCGAATTACACCGTTAATATTCGAAATAGTATATTATTATAATCGTTGAATGTAAGCTGAATTTAACTGTCTAAAGCCCGGGACGCAGTGTTACCATACAAAAACACCACAGGCGGATGGACAGATGGAAAAAAAACAGGAGTATAGGTATTGTTTTCTAGCATGTCTCTGGACTAAGATGTGATGAGGAGGAACAAAGAACATTAAACTTTTGTTATTCATTCCTTGAAGTTCTATTTAGTTTTAGAAACCACTGAATCTTCATATTCCAACCTGTACACTTCATAGGGTATCAAGCATTCACGAATAAAAGGGTTGTCCTATTGAATACGTTCTTCATATTCTTCACCTTTAGAATGTTTAATTTTCTGCCTTCCTCTGTTTTTCCTTCTCCAGTGCAGCTCCCACTGTTTCATGTGCAGTTTTGTGATCGGTTATTCAGGAAGGTCCGTGCATACCCGCCTGTGCTCTTTCATTATGAAAACATTAAAATGATAAAATCTCTATACATTATTCAGTTTTTGGATTTAATTTCAGTTAATTACGAAATAGCCCTGTTCTCAAGTTTCCCTGCCAACAGTTTCTGTAAACTAACCATTTATAACGTGATCTAACTACAAGTGGGGAGTAAGAACTCTGTTCTTGTAAAGTTTATTTAGGAATTTCATTTTAAACCAGGTATTCTAAAATATTTGAACGGTAGACAGAGAAACTGATATATACGGAGAATTTAGGGAGAATATCTGAGACAAAACTTTGAAGAGATAGAGATTATAAATAATATATTTCCGAAGAAACACGAATAAAAAAATATAAAGAATATACTATAAAAGCCGCTCGTAAAAGGAGTTATTAATCAGGTAAAAAAGAAAAAGAAAATAGATGAGTGCGGTTAAGATGTAGAGTGGAGTTCTCGTTGAAGATCTTCATGCTTCACATTTACCCGAGGAGGGATCGCAAATTCTCTTTTCTATTGCACTAGCCAAGAAATGCCATTTCTCAGGATGATTCTCTACATCTCTCATGGAATTCTCCATTCCGCCTGTATTCCTCCTGTCCCACCATCATCCGTTTCCTAAACGAATTACTTAACTGAGATAACAGCTGTCATGTTTGGCTTAAGGTGCTGCCAGGGAGGAAGTGTTGACTCAAGAAAATTGTTCTGGAAATCCTATCTAATGCTTCTCGTGTCTGCCTTCGTCTTGCACCGAATGGTTTATTGTTTTCGCTTGCGCGCCACGTTGTTATCTGCTTACCAGTACGTTGCTATAATACTTGTGGAATTTTATGCTCAAAACTGTGCAGTTTCTTTGCATGCTTGTCATTAGAGCGAATTGCATGATTTGATAAAGCGTTTGTTGAAAAAAGATACTCTGAAAAACCGAGCACTCCTTCCACCCACGGTAAGACCCCTTGGTCCCAGACAGTGGTTGCTAATGTCTCAGCAGATGTCCTCATGAATCCCCCAAATGTACCTCATCCCTTGCCTACAGAGATGGAAAGATCCTGTTGCTAGTGAAATATTTCCAGTAATGATAAGGCCTTAAGTTCACCACACTAATTATTAGAAGTACTTATAAATGCCTTATTTTATCTAAACCGTTGACACTAAATAAATTACTGGTGCTAGTTTTAATTTATTTTACATATTGATTTATACGTCAAGGAATAAAAAATACCTAGCAGTCGTTATTGTATGACATCCCTGTCAAATAAGTACGTTCTATAAAACCAGAAAAATAACGAATACCGTTAAAGGAAAACTAACTACCATCCAATTCAGGGACTGCGAGTCATAATTTTTCTCAAATATCTTTGTTAGTTAAGGTATTCACTATTGACTTTTAATGGCAAAGTCGCATGAGTCGGCACGACTCATCTACGCAGTTGGACGTCCGCTATTCCCCATCCCTTCCCTCTCCCTCCCTCCCTCTCTCCCTCCCTCACTCTCACTCTCTCTTTATTGCTGTATTTTTCATCTCTCCTCCCAATACCTCTTGGTAATTTACAATAAGCAATAAGATACAAAATACCGTTTTCCTTGACATTTTCCAGTACCAGCAGGTAATTGGAAAGTTCATAATGAAAAGGATAGCGAGGTTTAAAGTAGCAACCATAATAATTGTTCATTTTTCCCAAATTTTTCTTTTAATATTAGTGTTAATTATATACCGGGTTGTAGGTTAAACTGTGATTTAATTCCAGTTAGCTTTTCTTACCTGTTCCCAGTCAATGCTTTGATACAAGGGGATTTAAGAGATCGTGATTGTAAGTAGGTCCAATACATTTAGTGAATCAAGGCTGAGGGAGACAAGGTCTACGCAATTGGTTTGGTCACCTCCAACCGGGGGTAACTAAGTAGGCGATGACGTATATCAAGGTCCTCCTAGGTGGGAAACCTTTTCAGTGCTTTTAGATGCGTGGAGTAGTTATATATAGCACTACATAATGCCATATTTATGTTGCATTGATGGCTACAAATATAGGTATTGGGAAATTAAGAAGGAAAAGGTGGAATTTTCCATTTTTACCCCAAAAAACCAAGAACTACAAAATGAGTGGCAAGGTTTTGTAAAGGTAAACAATCAAAGCTGTGGCATGTACACATCTAGGGCTTGTAGCACTCATAAACGACTGTCCTAATTCTAAGAAATACAAGTAAAATCCTATCTTCGAACCTATCTCAAAAATAGGTATATATATACGAAAACAGTTCGTCACCTTACATTAATGATACGTAATATAATTCAAGATACACGCAACACTCTTCATTCACTAAACTCAGTAAGGTACAAGAATTACATCCTTATTACTGGCATTGATTAGTAGAAACGAAATTGTAGTGCACACACACACACACACACACACAATGATATTATGATAGTAATAATAGATCCCCCAAATTACACCCATTTTTTTCATTTTCTTTACGGCAATTCTCCTGCTGACGCAATAAGGAGGTAGACGAAGCTACGCCTACTTGCAGGATTTGGGGAGAAGTGAGCAGACCTTATCTCTCTTGGACTTGGGGTGAATAGGGTGAAGGTCATACGCTCTTTAGCGTGCTCCCATTTAAATAACTTAAGAAAATACGATAACATTAATTAAAACAGAATCTACAAAAACCAACATATTTATAACATACACTATTACTCAATGATATATATGATAATAGACAAGATGGGGGGCGGAGATGGGGAGGCCAGGAAACTGAATTGAGGGGAGGATGAGGAGGGTAAGGGGCAGGGAGGGAGGTAGGGAGGGAGGGATGGGATGGGGATAAATGACGTTTGAATGCATAGTTTGGCGATGCTTGGCAACAACATCTAAGTCAAGAGTAAACCCTTAACTAACACTATATTATCAAAAATTAGTGGGAGGTGTCTTGTACAGTGTCAAAGTACCATTTCGATTAAATGATTAGTTTGAAAAATATGAGAAAAACGATGATTCACGGTTCCTGAAATGGCCAGTAACAAGTGGTTGTCTTCTTCGCTTGCCTAAGGCATTCGCCATTCCTCGGCCGAAAGTTTTCACAACACAATGTTGTGAAGAAGTGAGGAACCTCTGTTTTGCTCCATTTAATAAACCTCGGGTAAGATGTGAATAGCTGGAAGAGAATTTCCTATTCTTTCTGTATTTATTAGTTGAATATTTTTTTTATTCTCATGATTAATTGATTTTGTTTATTCATAAACCTCCAACTCTTAACATCCCAATTAAGATTTAATAAAACAATTCTGAAATGTTTCAGTGTACAATTGAATTCTGTGATGAGTTCATTATGTATCAAAGTATCGAGACTTTTGTTATTATGAAACTCTTTAGAAGTTTGATTCAGGCGAGCAAAATGGCTTGTGCAGTTCAAGGAAGTCAGACAGTTAAGGGATACGAGTAAAATATTTCGTTTTGGAAACGACAGGTAACCCAAGGAGAGTTGGTTATTAACCCACGATAAAGATATGACAAGGTAGTCCCGCTCTAGCGACGAGTTTGGGACTCATCTGCACATGCGATTTTGTGACGTCATTCTACCAAAGCCGTTGCTATGGCAACGTGTGGAGTTCAGAATGCAATATCCCTCTCATATATAGAGAAATTATCAAAGAATTTAATGATGAATTATCTTAATTTGCATACTAAAGATATTATTGATTTAAATGTTAAGTATTTTTTTTGCCATATTCGTGTGGAGTTCAGAAGGCAATATCTCTCTCATATATAGAAAAATTATCAAAGAATCTAAGATGAATTATCTTAATTTGCATACTAAAGGTATTATTAATTTAAATGGTAAGTATTCTTTTTTGCTATATTCGTGCTGTTTTCGTAAACCACCAAAATTTCCAATAAGAGGAAGTGACCATTTATTCGTGTCTTAGTGATATTGTTCCTGTGATACGGGACTTCAAAATGGTTTATTGTAGTGTATTTAGGTGCAGTAAGAGTGATAGGACGAATTACAAGCTCTTTCCGTTTCCGATGGATCTTAGGTACTGTAACATAATTATGTATTTGTTAAAATTAAAATTGAATATCAAAAGAAAAAAAAAATGGCTAGTGTTGTTTGAGGTTTCTCGCCTGGATGGGGTGGACTATAGATGATCTGGCCTGAAGGGCGATATCAGCAAGCATTTAGGTGAAGGTCCAGCAAGATCAGACTGTTTTACTATTTTATTACAAAACTGAACTATTTATATTTAACAAACTATATGAACTGAAAGGTAGACTCATGCCAAAGGACAATTTACAAAAGGAAATCAATTTTAAAACAATTGTCCACGAGGTCCCAAATGAGCACAAGGACAAGAAAGACAAGTTTCATAAAACCCTCGAGAATCCCATGACATCAGTCTCTAAAAGTGTCACTCACAAAGAAACCTTATGGGTGCAACATTTCTCCTATTCGATTTCTTCAATATTCACATGAACTACAATATTTCATATATCCAAAGTCGCATTCACCACTTAAATTAGCCCTATGTTTGCATCAGGAAACTGTCGCTGCGATGCGTTTGTGTGACGTCACAGATTATGGTCGGTTACATAAAAAAACACGGACCTGTCCACTGGACTACCTGTGAGTTAATCAGTCAATGCAAAGTTCGTTTTTCCTGCGATATCGAAGTCTTCCAGTACTGCCAGGAACTTCGGAAATGACCTGGATATTGCCTTTCTTTTTCTAAGCACCAATGACCCGTAAAATAGAAACAAATAAAAGCTAAATCTCAGTATCGCTCTTGAAAATGGGGCCATTAATGGTTTACTATGTTGGCGTTATTGTTGCTGTTTTTTTTCTTATTGGTTTCAGCCTACAGTTTTATTTTCGAAAGATTAAAATAAAAAAAAACAAAGACAAAGAAGCTGCACCTTCTAAGGCAACCTTGAATGTCCATAAAACAAGTAAATGGCCTTTTATCTCTTGTTATTCATCTAATTTCTATTCATCGCCATCCGGTGACTTAGCAATAAAAATATTGTCCCACAGTTTGCACTTCTATTGCCTCGTTGCTATCAACATGATATTCTGGGTCTTTGGAAGTGATGGTAAATATCCGCTAGGAAGTAATAGTAAATATCTGCTACCGACATCTGTGGAAGTCATTCTACTCAGGGCCATTACACGTAGGGTCTGTTCAACTTAGGCGGTGGGGGCGGAGCTAATAATGTGACGTCACAAGTGTACGCTTCTGGGCTGCATATTCCCCAACTGTAACTGAGTATCGAAACCTTCCCTAAAAAAAGGCAGTCCCTATATCTGCAAAAGCAACCATAGAATCTTCTTGAAAATAATCTCATGTTTCCCGCACCAAAATTACCTAAGGATCCTTCTTTTGAACAAACCTAACCTACTCCAACCTAACGTAGGGAAATAGGCAAAAAACCGGGGTTGATACAATACTAACAAATACATCTCGGGAATTTGCTTCCGGGCTTATCTGTTGACTTGGCTAGAAAGCCTTTAGTTTTTATACATTGAATCCACTGCATGGTGTGTTTGATGAAATTTGTAGAGAGGTTACATGTTAGATGTTTTTCTAATACCCATTCTTTCATTTAGTTACCGATCCTGGTTTTATTTTCACATAGAATATAGCAGATTCAACCCACATAGCTAATGCAGCTTTCTTTATATGTTTATCTTTTACTTATTAAGATAATTTGCTGACCTATAAACAGGTTTGGTGTATTTTCTTCAAGTCCGTTTTTGTAACATGACAGCTTAGTCTCTCTCTCTCTCTCTCTCTCTCTCTCTCTCTCTCTCTCTCTCAGGTGGTAATGTTATCAAGATTATAAATAATTGCTAAGAAATGTATTTGATTCTGCCTGTTTTCATGTCATTCTGAAAAATATATATATATTTTTTTTATTTATGATATAGGTTAGATTGATAGGTTAATTATATCTTCCAAATCGTATCATCAATACTAATAGTTGTCCAATAAATACATAGAAAATGTCGATATGGGACGGTGTAAAAAAAAGGAAGTTGCATTTGCATGACGACCAAAAATAAAAAAAACAATATTAAAAGTATAAGAATTAAATCATATCATCATGTAAGGAATGAATGGAATAAATGATGAAGAGTATCATGCAGAGAACACATTTCAAGTCAGTTTCTCATGAACACTCAATATTATATATATATATATATATATATATATATATATATATATATATATATATATATAATATCCAAACACAGAAAGTGGAGTTTCTCGTTGGACGAGTGGGTTACGTGCTCGCCTACCGATTCGGTAGTTCAAAGCGGAGTTCTCCGCTCTGCCAACGTGGAACCAGAAGAATGTATTTCTGGTGATTAGAAATTCGTTTCTGGATATAATGTGGTTCGGATCCCATAATAAGTTGCAGGACCCGTTGCTAGGTTACCAATTGTTTCTAGGCACGTAAAAGATATCTAATCTTTCGGGCCAGCCCTGGGAGAGCTGTTAATCAGCTCAGTGGTCTGGCTACACTAAGATATATTTAACTTTTCTCGAGCACAAAAGTTTACGTATGACGCATACTGTATACATGAACCGATTATAACATTTTCTGCAAAAAGTACAAAAAGGTATTTGCATTTATTTGATTTCATAAGAAAAATATATAATATATACTCATTTAGAGAATACAATGTCTCAACAGATAACAAACTACACAGGATAGGCTTGAGTTGAACAATTTTTGTATGACATAAAGAAACAAATTCTTCCAAGAGATTTTTTTTTATTTTTCTAATTAGCACCTGCTTAGTGCTGCTACTCTCTTTTAATCTATGATAATTTTTTTTTAAATTAAATGACGGATTTTAAAGAAAATACTAATTTTAGCAAAGGAATGCACAATTTCATTAGACAAGGATAGCTTCTCCGATTTGTTTAGTTTTGAAACCAAATTCACTTGGCAGTCTTTGCCATCCTGTAATATCGCCATTTATGGTTTTGAATGATATTCTCATAATAAAATGTCGGGAATAGGAGTGTTCAGAAGGAAAGTACAAATTCCAGACTCTCTTAATCCATGTGTTGCTATCCCCCCTGGTATTAAAATACGAATAAAAAGCGGTAATTATGTAATTTATATACTTAATAGTTTCAGCTTAATAAAAATTACGACACTGAAACTCTAAAGAATTTGATGGACAATGCCAAGGAACCTACATTAAGAGTACGTTAATGCTCACAACCTGTTATGGGTACAAACTCTAATCGAGCAGGGAATAAAATACAAGAATTCATGGATGCAAATGACATGTGTTGTATAAATGGTGATGAAATTAGCAAATATTATTCAAAACCACATGGAATGTTTTCCTCAGTAGACTTAACTCTATGTACAAGCATAGTACACAGATTAGATTAGAATACAGTTGATGACTTACATACCAGTAATAATTTCCAATATTAATTTCATTATTACAAAATAATCCTGCCAATCATGTCCCTCAATATAACATTTATAAAGCAGATTAGGAACGATATGAACTCCATACTAGAGATATCCTACCATTTCAATATATACAATATCATAATGAAATAAACTGGTTTATTGTTCCTCTCATGAAAACGCTACTGATAAATCAATACCAAAATCAAAATCTCATCCAACAAAACACATAATTCCATGGTGATCGGAAAAACTAAGATGATTAATAAGACAAATAACCAAATTGGAAGACAATTAGATAATTTGAAAAGAAAGCTCATTAAAATACATAAAACATCACTAATATTAGAGGGAACATTACAAATAATGACTATTTTAGTACTTGAAATTGATACATTAAAGCTCTATACAACAAAATATCTGCAACATTTATAAAAAGAAGTAATTCATGGAAGATATAATTTCATAGAGAAAATATGTATCAGATCTCACTTATACACCCATACAAAAAATACAGGAAAATTTCAGGAAAATAAACTATACCCAAGTTAAACCACTTAAACATGCCATATTAAAAGATGAAGAAAGAATACTAAATCTAAAAGAAATAAGTAATGTAACTGGAGAAAACTTAGCAAATGTAAGTGGTGATAAAAATTTGGATGGACAATTGTGCACAAAAAAATTTAATATAGAATTAAAAGCAATAAATTTTGAAACAATAGAAGATATATATTATGATAGAAAATTTAATATGGAAGAGTTGGAATAATCTCTGTTGGACGGGAATAAATCTGATCCTGGAGTAACAGTATTTGTTTCGAGATGATTTGCCACTTAGGACCTTTGGGAAAGCCTATAGTGTTATAATCATTTATGGCTTCAAAATTTATTTCCTGGTGAATGACATGAAGCTATAATAATCCCTATCCCCAAATCTGGAATGGTCTAATTAATGTAAATATTTACAGACCAATTTATTTAACAAGTTGCTTATGCAAATTAGAGAAAATTGTAAATGCTCTACTAACAAGTCACATTCAAGAAAATATAATTTTGATTCTGAATTTCGGTCTTAATGTAACAGATCTACATTCCATTCTCTCTCTAACTTGGAAAACCATATACGCAGAGAATTTCCCCTTGATCCCAACCCTTGACGAGGTGGGGCCTTAAGGATCCACTGCAGAGAAAGTATGATCTTTTATGCCTACTCTCTCTGCAGTGGATTTAACTGAATATTGGGACCTTTAACGCCTCTACTCTTCCTACTATAAATTTTCCCCTTCCTTCTTCTTATTTCGCTGACGGCCTTGGCATATTGTTGGATTACTGCGTTCACTGCTCTTTTAACTTGATGGAGGGTGGAGTTGGATGGCATGCCTCTCCACCCTTAAAACTAGAGTACCTAACGTAGTCGAGCGAGGGGAAATTTTTATGTCAAGCCATGCTCACAGAGCTGGGTCTGATCTCGACGGACTGACGAGCCTTAAGGCACTGTGGGCTTGGCGTATATCCAGGCGAGGGTCCCAGAGCAGTTACCACTGTGTGTAACCATACTGCTCCTCCCCCAGTTGGGCCTCCCTTGTGAGAATGACCTCATCCTGGACGAAATTTGCACTTTCTGTCATAAGGAAAACTTTCAAACGTCCTTACGACTACTGGCATGGATGTGGACTGTTCTAAGGAAAGCTCAAGTCACAAAGATCAAAGTGGTATTAAAACCTTGATACCATTTACTAGGCCAAAAAAAGCCAAAAAACCTAAGTACCATAATGAACCAACTTTGACTCACTTTGACTCCCTTTTTGGGAGTGGAAGTTGGTCAAGGTTTCTAACTATGGAAACTGACCAAAATATTTCAGCTTTGGAATTGGAAAATTATTTATTGAATAGACATCCAACGACAGAAATGGCTTGCAGACAAATAAAAGAGAAGACTTGACTCATAGAAGCCACAGCAACAATTCAGTCTGAAGATTATTTGCCTCTGAAAAAGATAGAAAATATTAACATAAAAGTGGACAATCACGATACAATGAACATCATTCAGGGTACCATTGAACTTCCTGAAAATAACAACTAAGTAAAAAAAAATACAAGTGAATAGCAAAGGTAAAATTTGTGAGTGAGGATCTACCTCAAAAGATAAAATTTTTTAGGCCAAAACAGAGAGTTAAGACCCAATGTCCCAAAGCCTCTGCTGTATCAAAATTGCAGTAAGTAAGGGCACACAAAGAGAAACTGTAGGAATGATCCGGTATGTGCTTATTGTAGATCTACTGAACATGCCACACAATGAAAATGCAGTGAACCTAAGTGTGTAAACTATGGGCAGAATCATCATGCAAGATCGAAAGACTACATGCATTACATATACGATACGAAGCTAAATTGGAATTGAAAGTCAGAGGAATTCAAGATCCGTCAAATAAACGTACAAATTCATCAATAACAAGAACTAATAATAAAGTAAAAGCACATGCAGATAGAAATAACAAAAGCATCAAAATAAATCTCAAGAAGAAATTAATGTTTTTCAGGAAAAAAAAAAACTAAATTTGTAAAGAATCTAGAAACAGGTGGCAAAAATTATACGGATAATATTTGATCAAATTCATTTGAAATATTAATGCAAATAGCTCAAGAAGATACTACCACATAAGTAGAAGAGGAAAGTCATGAGGGACTGGAAGTAAAATATAAAAAGAGACCTTTTGAGAGAACGCCACCCAAACCAAAAAACCAACTATCATGAAAGAACCATTAGTTAAACCAAAGACAAAGAATATGAAGAAAACATAAATAAAAACAAACTGAGAATATACATTTATCTCCTCAAATAATTGTTAAACCTACAGAAGAAGATATTCAAAACACCTTGAAAGTGGAAGATAACCGCACCATAGTTGGATGTAACGACTGTTTCGTTGAATTGTGCAATAACAAAAACATAACAAAGGATGGTTCAAGAAGCATTATGAGAAATGCTATGAAACATATAAAGGAAGAAACTACTGACTTGAGCACCCATGAGAAAGGATGTATGTGCATCGAACACTTAATAAGGAGAAAACATAGATGTTGCGAGTAAAATATCAGAAAAATTCCAAAATATTTTCAATAGCTACATTATACAATGGAACGTAAATGGTCTACAGACCAGGTTACGCCTAGAAGTACAACGGTTATTAAAAGAATATGAAGCACGATATTATGTTTAAAACATGTCGACAAAACAATATCAACAATAGGTAAATATACCTTAGCATCTACATCTATAGAAGAAGAAGAAAATTTAGGTACACCCATATATATACATAACAAAGTATGTTACGCAAAGTACCTGTAAACTTTACTGATTTACAAATATCAAGTATTAAAACACGAATAAAAACGATAATTATGTAATTTATAATTTATAGAACCAACCTAATAAGTTACGACATTGAAGAACTTGAAGAATTATTCAACAGTGACAAGGAACCTACATTAATAGTAGGAGGTTTTAATGCTCACAACCCGTTATGAGACTGTAAATGTACAAACTCGAATAGAGCAGGAAATAGAATAGAAGAATTCATGGATTCAAATGACATTTGCTGTATAAATGATGATGAAGTTAGCACATATCATTAAAAAAAAACCCCACGAACGTTTTCTCTCAGTAGACTTAACTCTATGAACATCTCTGTTCCACCACCACTTTTCTCCTCTCTACCCTCCATATCCTCTGGTTCTTCCCACCAGTTCCTCTGCTTCCCCCACACATAGTATTTCTCTCGTGTCTGCCCAGGAAGTTTCCTAAATGAATCGTCATAAATGAAATATCGAAACAAAATGGGTTCATTGTATGGGAACGTCTAGAGAAGGTCAAAAGAATTCAGACACTGAAGGAAAAAACAGATTAGTAAAAAATAAATCACATGTTTATGGCCATGTTTTCAGCCTCACTTTACGACTCGACAGACAGTGAACAAAAATACTATGGAAAACTCTCAAGAAGGGTGAAATACTCCCTGTCAGTATGACGTCTCTGACACGTAACGAGTTCTTAAACGGGAAGAATCCATGACGTCACTGATCATTTATTTCATACGATAGAAGATCCCCAAAATAACAGGCTTTCTATATTCTAGTTCTTGTGGATTAATAATTGATCTGCCTCAAAGGGCAAAATCTACCCTTCGCTGTTTCCGCCCATCGGAACAAACTTGCATACAAATCTTCCGTTCGGAAAATACCCATTCCGTTGGACGGAAAATTTCTTGACACACCCAGAGTCAGTGTTCAAGGTGACCCGAACACATAAATCTTGCTAACGAAGAACATTTCCTTTTGTCTTCGTGAAAGCCAATGCTGATGTCTATGATTACGAAGAATGTAATATCAACAAATGAAATGTTCCAACACTCACTTTTCTGATTGCCTGATCTGAGACTTTGCTATCATTTTCACAGGACAGAAAACAGTCTATGCACCTGCATAAGTGCTGAATAATTAACCTATATGTAATAGGAGCTCGGCCCCCCCTACCCTGGACGTCCCAGTCCACCCACAGTTTATACAAAGTAAAAATCACACGGAGCCGGCTAAGAAAAAAAAAAAAAAAAAATACACTCAAACCAATAACAACCTAAAATACGAAGGCAGCTAAAATATTGGGCAGCTAAAGTTTATCATATCCCTACTAACAAAACAAAAAAGAAGAAGAAGAAGAAGAAAAAGAAAAAAAAAAACCTTCCACGGCTTCCGAACATGCAGTTCTTTCCAAAGTATATTCTCCATATCTTGAACTTCCACGACTTCCACCTCCGGCAAATCCTTGGCGTAGAAACAGACTCCTCTAAACGAAATATGGCGACTGTAGACGTAACACCCATCATCATCCGACAAGGCTCCTCCCTAAAAGTAGAAGGGGTGAACACTCGGAGGTTTTCAGAAGAAAACGGTAGACAGCTCGTGAAGAGCCCCTGAAGAACTGGTATGCTTTAAGCCAGTAAAGTCGTCGGTCAGTAAAGACAGGACATCAACTCTAGAACCAACAACCTGTCACTGCAAAACATAACTGTCATAGAACAGCAAAGAGTTATCTCCAGAACCTGATATCTGCCACCTAAAAACTGCTCACCTGACACCACCAAAACAAAACTAACGTTCTAAAACTGGATATGTTAAACAACTTATGAACAAAATTCTACCTAACAAAAAACAAATGACTGAACTCCCCCAAAACGATTCCAAAACTCCAAAAGAAAAGAAAACCAAACCAAGACACATCTGTGAGACATAACTTCATAAAATCATAAGTCACCATTAGAATATTCAAAATCAAGCATGTATCACCAAAGAAAACCAGCTATCCCCTGAATAAAAAAACTAAAAAATAAACTACAATCCAATATTAATTATTGTTCTTCCTGAGAAAAAATATATAATATATATATATATATATATATATATATATATATATATATATATTATAATATATATATATTAAGCATATATATATATATATATATAGCCTAAGCCATCCCATATATATATATATATATATATATATATATATATATATATATATTATTATAGCCTTAAGCCATCCATCAAGAAATAAATTTCAAAGCCATAAGTGTTTATAAAACTGCAATAAGTATGACTTTGCTAAAGGTGCTAAGTGGTAGATCATCTCAAAACAAATATTGTCACCTCCAGGAGCAGATTTATTGCTCCTTAACATAGCATATTCCAACTCTTCCATATTAAATTTTCTATTATAATATATATCCTCTATGGTTTCGAAGCTTATTGTTATTAATTCTGTCATTTTTTTTGCAAAAGTGTTCATCTAAATTTTCATCACTACTTACATTTTCTAAGTTTTCTGCCATTAATTATATTACTTATTTCTTTTGGATCAAGTATGCTCTTCCCATCTTGTAATATGGCATTTCAGGATTTAACATGGTTATCATATATTTTCCTAAATTTTTCCCATATTTTTTGTATGGGAGTATTATAGGGAGATCTGATATGTATTTTCTCCATGAAAATCATTCTTCCTGGAATTACTTCCTTTTTAAATGTTGTAGATATTTTGTTGTATGAAGATTTTAAAGTATCAAGTTCTAGAAATAATATAGTATTTTTTGTAAGGTTCCCTCTAATACTGGTAATGTTTTGCTTATTTTCCTGAACTTTCTATTCAAATTATCTAATCATCTCCCTATTTGGTATTTTAATTTATTAATTCTGTTAGTTTATCAGACCACCATGGAACTTTGTGTTTTGTTGGATGAGGTTTTGAGATTGGTATTGGTTTACCAGCAGCATTTTTAATGAAATTAACAAGAAATATATGAGTTTCATTATGGCTTTTTAGATATTCAAATGGTGGGATATTTCTAGTGTGGA